>NC_047121.1:22063399-22305899 GCF_902500255.1 Thalassophryne amazonica | reverse complement strand
TCATGACGTGGATAATTCACGATTTGCAGCAGATTCACATTTTGGGGCCAAGCACAATACAACAAATTGTGAATGACATTCATGTTTTGCAAGACCTGCGTTCACGTTTTGGGAGATATTTTTTTTCGGGATTCATGTTTTGCAGTGAATGGTTTGTGGATAATCCATGATTTGCAGCTGATTCACATTTTGGGGATTAAACACCAACCCCTAGAGCAAGCACATAGGTAACAGTGATAAGGAAAAACTCCCGCTAATGATTTGAGGAAGAAACCTCAAGCAGACCAGACTCACAGGGGTGACCCTCTGCTTGGGCCATGCTACTGACACAGTTGACAATACAAATATACAGGAAAATTTTGGCTTTTGTTCCTATCGACACCAGCGCGAATGACTTATCAATCCAGTGTGCGAGTGACAATCTCTGCCGCATTTGTTGCACATGTATTTTGATGCCTGCTGAAGCTGCTGCTGTCGCTCCTTCCTCCTAGCTCATTGCTGAGCAAGGCCTTGGTTCCTCTCTTGCTAAGCCCTCTGTGCACCTGTCTGACAGTAAGGCGCTTGGCTACACAGTCCTCTGCACACTGCTTCCATGTTGACATTGATGCTGCACATTTTTATGTCCTTCTTATATATATATATATATATATATATATATATATATATATATATATATATATATATATATATATATATATATATATATATATATATATGCAACATTTGTAAGTGTTTGTTTTGATTGTATCAGGCTGCATTTATGACTAATAGCCATGCAGGTGCACTAAATCTTCTCAGGTCTGCTGCTTTTACATCAAAATGAGGAGTTATATCTTAAAAACAAGTCATCAAAACAGACATCACACTTATGTAAACTTAATTAATCTTAAGTTAATTAATTAACTTAATTAACTTAATTAATCTGTGTCTCAGTTCTTAACGTTAGCAGCTACATTCCATTCAATTGCATGCTTGGACACTTGTAATAGTTATGTCACTGCTGTCGGGAACACACAAGTACTCATGGGTACTTTGTTTTCGGAAGTGTCCTGTTTGTTGCGAATGCCATACAGTTTGAACCCGGTCACGGAAGTGCACAAAGTAAGCCTGGTGGATCATCGGATGGTCACTAACAGCCTAAATCTTAACCATTATGATTTTGGTGTGACATGTCCTTTAATTTCCCTGAATATTTCAATATGACTGAGGTTGTCTACCATATGCATCTGCCATTTAATTCTACTGATCATTTGGATGTAAATTCCAGGAAGGCCTGCTGTTTGTATCCTGCCCGGAGCACAAAGTCAGGCTGCAGATTTGTCTGTAATAAAACCTTGAATGCACTTCAGTCATTAATAGTGTAATAACAAAGCCAGTGCTTCCAGCATCAGGGCGCATATGACACTATTTCACGCTATAAATAGCCGTGCACCTTCTATTCTTCCAGTCAATAATTAAGAGGGTCTGAGTGGCTTCTGTGAGTCCTGTAAAGTAAAGTAAATCAAAGAAGGTTCCATCAGCCTGAGCAGGCATGTGGAGCACTGCTGCCACGAGGGCCTTTGGCTCTCAGGGGCCCCATTAATATATCATATGTACTAATGAGCTCATACAGAGAGGAGACCGTGTTTACTTTGCAGCGGTTTGATTGAGTTGATCTTGTTTTGCAGTCTTCAAATACACACCCTCCATATGCAAATCTTTGTACAGAATCCGGCCAAACCGTCACTCTGTATTTCTAATGAATGGGTCTAAATTTTTAAAAGAAAATTCAGTGACTACAGCCCAACTCCCCCCATTTAGTCGTATTCATCTCACTAACACCGTGGATTATTTGAGTGTCTGGGTCCACTGTGGCGGCGCACACAGTCCCACGCATGCGCCCTGGCGTTCGGGTCTGGTTGCGGGATGCAGCCCCTCCGCCGCGCGGCACAGTGCGCACCAAGCAGCCAGAGCGCACGGTTACAATGAGCTTCTCCACCCGTCCCACTGAGAGCCAGCGTCAGTACCGACCTCAGAACAACAGACAAACCGCCACCGAGCCCGACCCACAACAGCTGTGCCCGCCCGCAGCAGGATGCCAGGGGGAAAGAGAGGGCTTGTGGCACCGCAGAACACTTTTTTGGAGAACATCGTCCGGCGTTCGAGTGGTGAGTCCGCCCGTCGGAACCGCCTTTGGGCTGAAACTGGACCCGGAGTACAACAGAATGCTGTTTCTTTGCTTCCCCACGGGAGATAAACCCACTTTACGCGCGCTCATCTGTCGGCTATAATGGAGTTTCCTTTGACGCTGCCAAATTTGAAATTGAGATTATACATCATCGTAAGTAGCGTTAAACTAAAGCAACTCTTATACAAAGGAGGCTGGTCAAAGTGGAGAAATTCAAATTAAGATTTTTTAAAGGATATAAAGGATGCGCTTTATTCTACGGCGGAATTCTTGCCTGAGGATGGTGCAATTTACGCATCGTTTCTGCATCACACCACAGTGCGTGTGCGCAATCTTCAGATGACATTGTGACATCTGTAACACTACAAATTTGTAATGAGACCAAAGCACCAACCTCGCTGCAAAAACAGTCAGTTCTGTGAAGAAGATCAGAGGTTAATTTAGTATTTCAGTCATAATCGTGATAAAGTGATCAGGTAAAGTTTGAGACAACTCAGCATTCCTTTGCTTTCAGCAGCGCATCATAATCCTTTTATTCACCTCTCAGAGGGACTACTGATGGATTTCAAAGTGTTATGACGTTTGATACGCGCTTCATCTTTGTGTCATACAGCTGCGGTTTGTTTATTCAAAGAATGGAAGCGGAGCTGTTGTGGAATCAGTTTATTCTCCTTAATGTGTTCAGTGTTACCCAGCTGGGTTATTGCTTTACAGTCCTTGTATTTTTTCCTTTCTCTCTGCTTCGATTGTTTTATTTCATTCCCTGGGAAGCCACCCCCCCCCACACACACACACAGATACACACAAACTCAGCCAAGTAATGGAGCAGAATGAGTGTTGTGTTTGCAGTGTTGCAGCAGGAACTGCTGTCTCAGTGAGAAAAAAAATGTAACAATTTGCATAGATTTTTTTTAAAGTTATTTGCATTCATTACTGAGTTAATGCCACAAGATTTCTGTAGTTGAGCTTAAAAAATCTATGTAAATTGTGATGTCACTTTTTCTTGTTCAGACAGTGGTAGAGGTGGGCGATACCGGGAATTTTGGTATTGATCTGATACCAAGTAAATACAGGCCCAGTATCGCCGATATCGATACCGACACCGATACCGACACAGATACATTTTCATATTTAAGCTTCATAGATCGAAAGGATCCAAAAGACCTAGGATAGAATTTCACCAAACATTGTACATGACAACAACATACTTTATTATCACAATCAACATTTTTGTTTAAAAAAAATATCAATCAGCACAACTTAAAACAAAATCTCCTGAGGTAGAGGGCTGACTCAAGGAGAGCGCTGAGTGGGTGGGCCAGGCTGAGCCTACCTGCATGGCTGTTGGCTGGTGCTGCTGAGCCACGTGATGGCGCAACAACAAAAGACCAGAGGGAGGAGGGTGTGCTGCTCCGTGTTGTGTGACACAGCGCAGCACTGCTCTTACAGACAGAGAGTAGATTTTGATGAATCTGCATGCGCAGCAGTCAGTGTGTGTGGGAAAGAAAAAAGCTTGAGTATCAGTCTTTTTACACAAGGATCGTTCAATATCAATACCAGCGTTGGTATCGATATTATCGATATTAGGATTGATCTGTCTACCTCTAGACAGCGGTTCTTTTTTTAGAGTGCACGGTGCAGATGAGGTCAATACTGTTCCAGAAATGTGTTGGTCATCTTGGTGTTTGTGCCTCCAGTGTGGACACCTTCCTTTTGTTATTATTATTATTATTGCTTGACTGCTCACAGCACCAGTGGACTGGAATGATGTAAAGAACAAATTTTAATACATCAGGTGCTGCAACCCTGAATTATGGGAAATAAACAGCAGCCATAATAATGTTCTCTTCCGAGTCAGCATTCTCTTCAGGCAGCAGATTATTATTTTTTTTATTAAATATTGCATCAAATCTGCAACTAATTAGGCTACTGTGGACATTTAGAATGTTATTATTTTTTAGTTGGGCATAACAATTTAAAACTAAATTATTATCACTATTATGAATTAAACGTTTACAAAAATAAAAGAAAAACAGCTTTTTGTAAGACAGAGAAGATGACATTTGAATTCTAATCACTTTTGGGATGGTTACCAATTTATTTTCTGTCTTATGTTATTAATTCACTTCAAAAACACTTTATTGATCTTCTGAGCAAAATTGAAGAATACTAACAATTAGACTAAAAAATAAAACAGGGAAAAGACTCAATTTTATTATTATTCTTGATTAATCTGTCTTTGATTTTCATAATTGGTTGTTTATGCCATAAAAATGGGACACAAATTATAAACAAACCAACTAAAAACCCTAAGTTGGCATTAGTGGGTTTTGAAAAATAACGAAAGCAATAACAGTAGTAACAACAAAAACAAACAAAGAAACTAAAAATCCACAAAATTGGCACACAGATAAACTGATGTCTTCACCTGGGTTGTTTAGTTTGGTCAGGTGTCAAAAGCTCAAATGATATTTAATATAGGATGACATTCTATTCTTCCAGTCAATAATTAAGAGGTCCTGAGTGGCTTCTGTGAGTCCTGTAAAGTAAAGTAAATCCAAGATTCAGCTGATATGAGTCATTCTTTGCCATTTGTCTGCAAAAATACTTAAAATGATTAGTGAGTTATGAGATTAGTTAAGTATTAATAAACCTTCATTTCATCTTATTTGGTGTTATCAACATGTGGTCAGAGATTTATGTACGTTCATCATGGACATGAATGTCATTGGGTTTTCAGCCATTCCTGTGAATGATTGAGGCAGAATGATTGTCAGAATTTGGTGCACAAATTTTCAACTTATTTTGTGTTTTCTGAAGTCGCCACAGTGTCAAAATTATACATTAAAAATGATTTCTGGGCTTGCACATACTTTGTAATGATACTGTAGGATGCAGTGAGTAAACAGAAAAATAAGATGATAAGATAAGATAAGATAAGATAAATGTTTTTGATCCCACAGTGGGAAAACTCATTTGCTGCAGCAGCAAGAGCTGTACAGTAGTAAAAAAAAGAAAAACATTTCCATTAAAGAAAGCTGACTAAAGTATATTATGATGTTTGCTGGTGGGTGCATAAATACTGATGTGAACAGATTACACGAAAAGTAGAATATAGTGAGTAGAAGTATGTATAAATATGGTACAAGTATTGCACAGGATAGATTTCACAGTTATGGATGTAATGAAGCGCAAAAGGTGATGTAGACGTAGTTGATAGTAAAAAATGAGCAGGTTATTATGGTGCTAGAAACATTTTGAGGTATTATACAGTCTAACTGCAGTTGGAATAAATGACCTGCAGATGTGTTCTGTTTTGCACTGAGGCTGCAAAAATCTATTACTGAAGGAGCTCCTTAAGGCCCCCACAGTCTCATGTAAGGGGTGAGGGGGTTTGTCCATAATTGATGTCAGCTTAGCGAACATCCTCCTCTCACCCACCACCTCTATGGGGTCCAGAGTACATTCCAGGACAGAGCCAGCCCTTCTGACTAATCTATTGAGTCTCTTCCTGTCCCTCTCAGAACTTCCACAGCCGCAGCAGACCACAGTGTAAAGTATGGCTGATGCCATCACAGAGTCATAAAAGGTTTTCAGCAGTGCCCTGCACACAGTAAAGGGCCTCAGTCTCCTCAGCAGGTGAAGATGACTTTGGCTCTTCTTGTACAGGACATCTGTGTTGTGTGTCCAGCCCAGTTTGTTGTTACTGTGTACATTATAACTCAAAAATGATAAATGTCGTCATCCTTAAATTTAAAGGGCACATCATGAGGACAAATTAAAATCTGGTGACCTTTGATGTACCAGATCAATTAAAAAAGCAATTTTATTTTGTTGGCATGCTATCTTGGAGATCGGACACCTGTTGATGTGTTTATGATTGCTGACCTCTTGGAACAAGGTTCCAAGTTTCAAACATCTAGCTGATAGTTCAGAGTTGTGCTGAATAATTCTGAGGTAATCTTGCTTCTTCATTATTCTGTCCACCTTGTACAATGCACCAGTTCCACTGACAGCAAAACAGCCACAGAGCATGATGTTCCACCACCATGCTGCACAGTTGGTACGGTGTTCTGGGGAATGAATATCTCACCTTTACTCCATCCAACATACCTCTAGTTATTTATGTGACCAAGCAACTCCATCTTCTTTGTCTAATCAGATCATACGAGCGAAGCAATGCACAGCAGTGCAAAGCTCGCTCATGGTGCACTGAGTCCCAAACAGGAAGTGTCAAATTTTGAGTCCATAGTGAAACAGGCAGTGGTGGGCACAGTTCCGATAATCCGATAACTGATAATTATCAAAGATAACGTTTTCATTATCGGATTATCTTTTTAGATAACTTTAAAAACCATTATCGGACTAATTATCTTGCGATAAATTTTTGTCCAATAATTTTTAGACCGATAACGTGGTAAATAAAGCTGAACAGCTACAAATATTTATAAAACTTAAAATCAGTTGAGCACCAACCTGTTAAATGTTTCGTAGCTGATGTGTAGTTCTATCCTCTGCAAAACAGAGAAAAGCTGCTTTAAGAAGAAACCGCTTTATCCTCTGCAGGCAAAGGAGAACTGGTCCCCCCCCCCAAAAAAACTAATTTCTTTTAACCCCATATTGATACGCGTGCAATATTACCCAAGTCATCCAGAGGTATACATTTTTAACTTATGGTTCAACTTTTAACCAAGCTAATGTCAGTTATTTAAATTAATGTCATGTCTGAAGTTTTATAAAGTGAAAATATCAGATATATCATATATGTTTTTGTTTTAAAGTCATGCGCTAATTTTTAAGGTTTTAGTGTGGATATACGCTGTGCCCAGCAGTGCATTATGGGTAGGATAGGGTAATCTTAGTACGTTCACGACATGAGAAATGCATTTGAAACACTCTGATCAGGCTCTACGGACAACAGCATTAAACTCTAGTGCCTAAAACTCTCGTGAATATATTCTCTGGGTTTATAGATGTTGTTATTGTGTCTGCGTTTATTAAATTCCACGCATTTTAAAAGTAGCAGACATGCTACTTTTTGCTACTGTGCTGGAAGCCTTGTAGTAAACAAGAGCTTCCAACAGGAGGCAAGATGTTCAAAGACGGATGTGTGGGCTCATTTTTTGGGTATGTTGTTGCTTTTGATGCTGCCAGAAGCGACTGTGGTGTTAAAACTCAAATTCACTTTGTTAGTACTTGCAAATGTACCAGAGACTATACTGGAATTTATCGGTTATCTGTAGTTGCAAATGTACCAGAGACAATACTGGAATTTATCGGTTATCTATAACTTCCGATACATTTTTGGGTGGTTTATCATTTTATCTTTATCAAAGATAACTTTTCAGTTATGTGGTTATCTGTTATCAAAGTTAATTTTTTGGTTATCTGTGCCCACCACTGGAAACCGGAAATGTCAAATGGGTGGAGCTAGAGTGGAGGCCAAGGTTGCACTGGACTCCCCTGAAATCTGATTGGACACAGATGATTGACATGTCACAGCACCGCACGTTTGGTTAAAAAGAGCTGCATTTTGAAATCAGTGACACATATTGACTGCTAGGCCTCTCCTGTACAGTAGTGAGCACTGTGTACCACAAAAAGTTCTAAACCACCTTAGTAAAAGAAGAAAAAACTTAGGCATAGATTTGAACTGAACACATCCTTTGAACCATGGACAAATAATGACACCATGGTTATATTGGTGAGTAAACGACCGTATATTATGCCAGAAATGAGGTCCATGTTATTAAAAGCAGCATTTCTCCTTTAATTCGAGTTGCCTTATATATGCGTGTGTCTCCAGTGATTTCAAAGGAGTAGACAGCTGTTAATTCATGAGATATAGCGTGAAGATGCTCAAGCTGAAAGAAATACAGGTAATTTACTCCTCCTCTGTTCTGTTTAAAACCTGTGTAACCTCTTAATTTTGCTCTCTGAAGGTCTTATTTTTAAATAACCTTTTAATGTTGCTGTCTGAGTGATACACCAGTGACACAACTTTAGGTAAATCAAAATTTATTTTTCTTAAACTCAAACTGAAAGCAGATCTCTACAAATTAATATAAATGAATTAAAATATAAGATTGAGCTTCCTGATGAAGTGGTGCAGAGGAGGATTTTCTTAAAAAGAAGACCTGAAAGTTCAGTTACAATTTGACAGAAAATACATTTGAAATGAAAGCCTAGATTTGATGTTTTGGTGAAAGAAACTTTTGTATTTCTTCATAATTGATGTAAATAAAGTCCAAAACATATTCATTGACTTGGAAATGTTCATGTTTCCATCCCCTGACTTGTCTGAAGAAAACTAGCAATAAAACTGATTATTATTTACAGGTATTATCAAGTTTTAGAGATTTGCTTTATTTTTTTAATTCTTTATATATATTTTTTGTATTTCTTGTATTTGAAATGCCACAAACAAAGTACAATGTGTGAAATACCAAGTGTTCCAATACTTTTGGATGGCACAGTATCCTAACCTTATGATGAGTGCAAAATAAGTGTGGTATTATTACTGTTTTGTTTAAGAATGTTTAATTTTCACTGTTGCTGCACTTTGTGTGAAATCATAGTCATATTATATATCATATTGATATGACAATATTGAGATATGATAATTTGGCCATATTGTACAGCCCTACTGTCAACTAGCTGAAAACTTCGATTATTAATATCCGCCTGTTTTTGTCTTGTGCATAATGGTCTTGAATACCCAAGTGCCATTGCTCACTAAAACAATATTTTACCTCCCACATGCTTATGATATGGCTCATTTTAAAGATCTGGATCTCTAGTGTCTGAAGATGTGTATAAGAACCATGTGAGTGCAACACAACTTTACCTATATCATTTCAAACATGCCTAAAAATGTTAGTTTTTATTCTCGAAAAAAAAAAATCAAAAGCCTTTAGCTTGGACATACTTTACAGCAGAGATTCCCTACTCACTACAATTGTTGTTCATGTTTTTGGCAAAAACTGTGTGAAATAGCAGGTCTCTAGTCATAAGCATTTTGCTTCTTTGAGACTTTTTGTGAGAAATAGTCCATTCGGCACAATAGGTCCAATTTTGTGCCAAAATGTGCCAAATTGCTTTATTTGCATTATATGTCTTCTTAGACCATAAAAAAAGAGACATTTTCATGTTTTGGTAACTACAAATTTCAATTCTTGCACTTTTTTCAAATATTCATATTTTTGCATTGTGATTATGCACTTTCTAATACCCCACATGTGTTCTGACCTCCGCCTGGCCTGTTACGCACGGCTATAGCAGCGGCCTCTGGATGCGTGACTACAAGTCCCATAATGCATTGGACAGCTTATTTCCTGTTCTACAACCCAACATAGCCCAAATGCTCCACACGTGACTTATTTTTTCGTTCACTGTTTGGATAACAGGCGTTACGCAGTTGTCCTTATGGAGCACTTGTTTTGGTCAAAGGGCTCTGCCGGGTGAGTCTGTGCACTGACAACTCTAGTCATGGTGCCATTTCGAAGCCAAGAGCAGTAGGAAATCGAGCGTACGCGTCGTAATTCAGTAATGGTGTCAACTGGTGTACAATAATGAGAAATACGCTTGTTTTTTCTCATCTTATTTTTTTTTTTACAAAAACATGACAAAATGTACTTTGATGGATTCTTTCTTCAAACTGTCTTATTTTATGGAAAATACAACTACATATTCTTATTCTGTGGATTGTTACGGACAAAATGTGCCCAGTCATGCCCGGATTTGGACTGATATGGACCTTCAGAACACCGGACAAGGTAAAATGTTCTAAATTATGAATCGTAAATTCATCACAAATTATTGGTTATTGGCTTTTGTGGTGGATAGCTGACTTTGTTTGGATTATGTGGTCACTTTCTTTGAGGTGTCCTGATTCCAAAGAGGTATAACAAGTTGGAATTGTTTTCATATATACTGTGCAGTTTCGGACTTAAAAATTATTCGCACAAAACCGCCCGCCGGCGGGTGGTGGAGATTATCGGGTTAATTTACATCTACATTAAAAAATTGTTAAAGTGGGAGGGGGTTAAGAGGGCTGTAATTAGAGGGGTTTGGGGGGTGGAGCACCCCCAGAAGCTGAAAGGTTTTGGCCATGCTAATGCTTCCCTGAAGCATTTGGTCAAAAAAGTCTGAAAGACCTAATTGACATGGTGAGATGCTGAAGAGCTTCACTCGTTCATGTCTGTGACATATATATTAAAGCTTACCTACAGAAGGTTTTCTTTTCTCTCTTCAAAGTTGCTATGGGTACAGAAGACATATCCCAAAACATGAATTCCACAGGTATGGTATGAGAAGTAGAGAGCTACAACAAAAACATGTATACATGGGGGGGATTTAAGACCCTTAGTGCTACGGTCTTGTCACACTGTAGCCTGTGTCATACCATGATGGATCCAGAAAATGTATGAGATGCTTATACAAATTTAGGCTATCCATTTGTGTTTGTTTTTGTCCCACAGAAGTCCTTTTCCCATTTTGTCAGCTGATGTCTGCTTAGTCCATCAAAAACTTGTGCAACTCTAAGCTTTGAGCAGAGCTCAGACAAAGAGTTTTCCCGCTGCCTGCGCATTTGTTTACCATTTTGTCATCCACTTGTTTCTTTATTTTTACAATACTTACTCATTTATATCCTAAAGCTGTCCGATGTTTCAGACTGAGCTTCTGATTGGCCAAAGCTCTAGCACGGGCGTGAATTCTGCGTGAGTGGAGACAGGACCCAACACACCAACATGCAGTGCGACTGTTCATTTAGGGCAGACTGAAGAAAAAGATAGACTGGCTGTGTGCTTTTTAAAAAAATCTGGATGTCAGTGCATTTGGCAGATAATGCTGACGAGAAGATACTGCAGAGTTGTTTGATGACCTCGCTGTTGCAGTTGCACTGAACATCAGCACAGTGAAAAGATGCTGTCAGCGCATGAACATAGTGAGGAAATATGACCCTTGAGCGAGTTGCTTTCAGACCATGGTGAATCCCGCTCAAATCCGGCTCCCCCCAGTGAGCATATCTTGCAACCGAGAAAATGTTCAGTTGAATGCAGCTCTCTGTTGCAATTGGAAATCTGATGTCACTTGTCCATCAGAGCCCCAAACCCACGAGAGAATGCCAATTACAGATTTTGACACCAGACAAAATATTTAAGTGCATAACTATTCCATTTGCTCTGTCCACCACAGTATGACACAGGCTTATGAGCCTATCCCAGCGGTCATAGGGTGTGAGGCAGGGTACACCCTGGATAGGACACCTGTCTGTTGCAGGACCACATACAAACACATTCACACCAACACTTAAAGTCAACTTCATTTTAAAGCTCCCCGTGCACCTAACCTTGATGTCTTTGGAAGTGGGAGGAAGCCGGAGTACCCGGAAGGAACCCGCACAAAAACCCATGCTGCCCTAACCGACCATCTTTTAAGAACCTTAAAAACTTTTTTGTGATGTTTTTGGAGCTTTTTTGACATACATGGGTTACCATTAAACATATTTTTCAATTTGCTATTTCAAATGGCACAATTTGGAGAGTAATGGAAACTTGTTTAGTGACACTGGTGCTCCAGATAAATAGCCTGGGCAAGGCAAGGAGCAGCTACTCTATGGATAATTGTGACCCTGTGTTGATTTCTAAAAACTCAAGATGAATTACAACTTGTTCATTAAAAGTTTTTTTTTTTACCTCCGCCAAGGAGGTTATGTTTCCAGTCGTATACGTTTATTTGTTGGTTGGTTGGTTTGTTAGCAGGATTACTCAAAAAATCCTCAACGGACTTCAATGAAATTTTTACCAGGGGTGTATCTTGGCCTAGCTTAGAAGTCATTAAATTTTGGTAATGATCCGGAACACGATCCAGAGCCAGTAATGTTTTTAAGGATTCTTTATCATTGCAGGATAGGGACAATTTTGACATTTTTGCATTTAACTTCATGAAGACGGGTCACAAAGGCTGAACAAAAATTAAGTGACGACACAATAATTTAGCATTTGTTTCTCCTCATTGAATAAACTTGATATTAGAAAATAAAAAAAAACTTGTGTAGTTCATGCAGTTTCTCTTTATAAATACATTTGCTGAAGATCTAAGGGTTTAAACTCTGGGGCAGACACCGTTATATACGACAGTGTTGTGAAAGTGTCGTGACACAGACCCACAACAGGGGGCGTTAATGAACGGACAATGGATAAGCCAAAAAGTAACAATTTAATGTTGTGAATCGCACAACAACGTACAGACAATAACAATATGGTGGACTGTCAATCATACACCAGGTGACGTGTGGGCAGGCTCGACGATAGAAGACGCCTGGAGAGAGAAGAGCTGGATCCCCACACAGCTTCCAACACCAACGGAGCTGAAGAACACCGGAGCCGCCAAGCCCTGCGCCCCAGGTGGCCGCAGTCTTCAGCAGTCAGACCTGGTACTGCTGGCAGAGAACAGAGACAGTCCAGATGAGTGTGAGTTCGCACACTCAGTAATCCCACAGTCTGTATTAAGTAAAGGAGGGAAAACCTCCACCTCCAATCACACACACTCGTGCAGCTCCTGGTCAACCACTTATCTGGGTTGGGGTGTGAGGCGAAGCCGTCGCTGTCACACCAAACGCCAATCCCTCAGATAAGGACACACTCCAGGAAAACGGCTGCAACAGAAGTTCAGGTTATTACACACAAAGTGTCAGTCAGCAGAGAAATTACCTGAATGGTAGTTGATTTCTCGGCGAGGAGGTGGAGTTGCAGTCCGGTCTTTGTAGTGGTGGTGATGGGTGACAGCTCGTGTTGATTAATGACAGCTGTCACCTCCAGCAAAGCCGACACCCTCTCGTGCTTGAAGCCTGCACTTCAAGCAGGGCGCCATCTTGTGGTGGTGGGCCAGCAGTACCTCCTCTTCAGCGGCCCACACAA
Organism: Thalassophryne amazonica; assembly: GCF_902500255.1. Lineage (NCBI taxonomy): Eukaryota > Metazoa > Chordata > Actinopteri > Batrachoidiformes > Batrachoididae > Thalassophryne > Thalassophryne amazonica. The sequence continues at coordinate 22,292,810 of NC_047121.1, read as the reverse complement.
CAGGACCCCCCCCTCAACGGGCGCCTCCTGGCGCCCGACCAGGCTTGTCCGGGTGCCGCCGGTAGAAGTCGGCCAGGAGGGCCGGGTCCAGGATGAAGCTCCTCTTCACCCAGGAGTGTTCTTCGGGTCCATACCCCTCCCAGTCCACCAAATACTGGAACCCCCGGCCCTTCCGACGGACGTTCAGGAGCCGGCGCACGTCCAAGCCGGCTCCCCGTCGATGATCCGGGCAGGAGGCGTCACCAGTCCGGGGGCACAGAGGGGTGACACGTGGTGAGGTTTGATGTGGGACACATGGAAAACCGGGTGGATCCGCAGTGAACCTGGCAGCTTCAGCTTCACTGCGGCTGGACTGAGGACCTTGAGGATAGGGAAAGGTCCGATGTATCTGTCCTTCAACTTTTGGGATTCCACTTGCAGGGGAATGTCCTTTGTAGAAAGCCAAACCTCCTGCCCAGGCTGGTACGCAGGGGCCGGGGCACGCCGGCGGTCTGCATGGTTCTTGGCCCTCATCCGGGCTTTGAGCAGGGTATGCCACACCCAACGGCACCTTCTCAGATGGGCCTGGACCGAGGGCACCCCGACCTCTCCCTCCACTAGCGGGAACAATGGGGGCTGGTACCCCAAACACACTTCAAATGGGGAGAGGCCGGTGGCAGACGAGACTTGGCTATTATGAGCGTACTCGATCCAGGCCAGATGGTCACTCCAGGCCGTCGGGTGCGCAGAGGTCACACAACGGAGGGCCTGCTCCAGTTCCTGGTTTGTCCGCTCTGCCTGCCCGTTCGTCTGGGGGTGGTACCCAGATGAGAGACTGACGGTGGCCCCCAGTTCCCTACAGAAACTCAGCCAGACCTGGGAGGAGAACTGAGGACCACGATCCGAGACAATGTCTGATGGAATCCCATGCAGACGCACGACGTGGTGGACCAGGAGGTCTGCAGTCTCCTGGGCCGTCGGGAGCTTCGGGAGGGCCACGAAGTGGGCCGCCTTGGAAAACCGGTCCACTATCGTTAGGATGGTGGTGTTTCCCTGGGACGGCGGGAGGCCCGTGACAAAGTCCAGGCCGATATGAGACCAGGGGCGACGAGGCACTGGCAGAGGCTGGAGGAGGCCTTGGGCCTTGTGATGGTCAGCTTTGCCCCTGGCGCAGGTGGTGCAGGCCTGGACATACTCCCGGACGTCGGCTTCCATAGACGCCCACCAGAAGCTCTGCCGGACCACTGCCACGGTTCTTCGCACCCCTGGGTGACAGGAGAGCTTGGAACCGTGACAGAAGTCAAGGACCGCAGCCCTGGCCTCTGGTGGGACGTACAGTTTGTTCTTCGGGCCGGTCCCCGGGTCCGGGCTCCGTGTCAGGGCCTACCGGACGGTCTTCTCCACGTCCCAGGTAAGGGCGGCCATGACAGTGGACTCGGGGATGATGGTGTCAGGGGGGTCTGACAGCTCGGTCTTGACCTCCTCTTCGTGCACCCGGGACAGGGCATCAGATCGTTGGTTCTTTGTCCCGGGGCGGTAGGTGATCCGGAAGTCAAAACGCCCGAAGAACAGCGACCAGCGGGCTTGCCTGGGGTTCAGACGCTTCGCGGTCCGGATGTACTCCAGGTTCCGATGGTCCGTGAAAAGTGTAAATGGTACCGACGCTCCCTCCAACAGGTGTCTCCACTCTTCAAGAGCCTCCTTCACCGCAAGAAGTTCCCGATTGCCGACGTCATAGTTCCGTTCAGCTGGGGTCAACCTGCGGGAAAAGTAGGCACATGGATGGAGAACCTTGTCGGACTCCCCGCTCTGGGATAGCACAGCTCCTATCCCTGAGTCAGAGGCATCCACTTCAACAATAAACTGGCGCTTGGGATCGGGCTGCACCAGAACTGGTGCAGTTGAGAACCGGCGTTTCAACTCCCTAAACGCGGCTTCGCACCGATCCGACCAGGTGAAGGGGACTTTTGTGGAGGTCAGGGCTGTCAGGGGGCTAACTACCTGACTGTAACCCTTGATGAACCTCCGGTAGAAATTTGCAAAACCGAGGAACTGTTGTAGTTTCCTACGGTTCCTTGGTTGGGGCCAATCTCTCACCGCTGCAACCTTGGCCGTATCAGGGGCGACGGAGTTGGAGGAGATGATGAACCCCAAGAAGGACAAAGAAGAGCGGTGGAACTCACACTTCTCGCCCTTCACAAACAGCCGGTTCTCCAACAACCGCTGTAGGACCTGACGTACACGCTTAACATGGGTCTCAGGATCCGGAGAAAAAATGAGTATATCGTCTAGATATACGAAGACAAACCGATGCAGGAAGTCCCGCAAGACGTCATTAACCAATGCTTGGAACGTCGCAGGCGCATTGGTGAGGCCGAACGGCATGACCAGGTACTCAAAGTGACCTAACGGGGTGTTAAATGCCGTCTTCCACTCGTCTCCCTCCCGGATCCGAACCAGGTGATAAGCATTCCTAAGATCCAATTTCGTGAAAATTTGGGCTCCATGCAGGGGCGTGAACACTGAATCCAACAGAGGTAACGGGTATTGGTTACGAACCGTGATCTCGTTCAGCCCTCTGTAATCAATGCATGGACGGAGTCCGCCGTCCTTCTTGCCCACAAAAAAGAAACCAGCACCCATCGGGGAGGTGAAGTTCCGGATCAACCCGGCAGCTAACGAGTCCCGGATGTAGGTCTCCATTGATTCGCGTTCCGGACGTGAGAGGTTGTACAGCCTGCTGGACGGGTACTCAGCACCCGGTATCAAATCAATGGCACAATCGTACGGACGGTGCGGGGGCAGCGTGAGTGCCAGATCCTTGCTGAAGACGTCAGCAAGGTCGTGGTACTCGGCTGGCACCGCCACCAGATTGGCGGGGACTAAAACCTCCTCCTTAGCTGTCACACCGGGTGGAACCGAGGATCCTAAACACTCCCGGTGGCAGGTTTCGCTCCACTGAACCACAACCCCAGACGGCCAATCAATCCGGGGATTGTGTTTTAACACCCATGGAAAACCCAATATCACTCGGGAGGTAGAAGGTGTTACATAAAACACAATCTCCTCCCTGTGATTCCCAGACACCACCAATGTCACTGGCTGAGTCTGGTGTGTGATTAGTGGAAGAAGGGTGCCATCTAGTGCCCGCACCGACAATGGTGACGGTAAGGCCACTAGAGGGAGCCCAACCTCCTTTGCCCATCTGCTATCCAGCAGATTTCCCTCCGACCCCGTGTCCACCAGTGCTGGGGCGTGAAGGGTTAAATCCTCACTCAGGATCGTGACTGGGATTCGTGCAGATTTACGGGGTCTCCCCGCGTGGGTATTGTGACCCACCCTTAGCCCAGTCTCTAAGGACGAGTGCTGCTGTTTTGATCGTTTGGGGCATTCTCTCTGTGTGTGTTCAGTTGAGCTACAGAGAAAACACTCTCCACGGATCAGCCTCCTTTGTCTCTGATCTGATCGTTTTTTGGCCCTGCTCGTTTCCATAGCAACGTCAGCAGGAGGAGCTGTTGTCACGTGGAGAGCCCTGGCAGTGGAGCGTGGGGAAGTCGGCTCCCTTTCAGACCCGGGAGGAAGAGGGACGGCTTGTGCCTGACCACGCCCTTCGTCTCGCTCCCGTCGGTGTTCTGTTAATCAGTTGTCTAACCGTATAACCAGGTCGATAAGCCCATCTAAATCCCGCGGCTCGTCCTTCGCCACCAGGTGCTCCTTGAGGACCAGAGACAGTCCATTTACAAAGGCGGCGCGGAGCGCAACAGCATTCCAGCCGGCTCGCGCTGCCGCGATGCGGAAGTCGACTGCATACTTTGCTGCGCTCCGACACCCCTGTCTTATCGACAGCAGCACACTTGAAGCGGTCTCGCCTCTATGAGGGTGGTCGAACACCTGTCGGAACTCCCTCACAAACTCAGTATAAACCGTTAGGAGCCGTGAATTCTGCTCCCAAAGCGCCGTAGCCCAGGCGCGTGCATCTCCTCGAAGCAAGTTTATAATGTAAGCCACCCGGCTGGCGTCTGACGCGTACATGACGGGACGCTGTGAAAAGACGAGCGAGCACTGCATCAAGAAGTCCGCGCACATCTCCACACAGCCTCCGTACGGCTCCGGAGGGCTTATGTATGCTTCAGGGGAAGGTGGGGGGGGGGGTCGTTGAACGACCAGCGGAATGTCTGTTTCTGGCACACGGTCAGCAGGAGGAGGTGCTGCAGCAGCGCCCTCCTCATGCGCTTCCACCTGGGCGGTGAGAGCCTCTATCCTGCGATTGAGAACACTGCTCTGCTCGGTAACTAAGTCCAACCGAGCGGCAAAGGTGGTTAAGATGTGTTGCAGCTCACCCACCACGCCTCCTGCCTGTGCACCTCGCTCTCCCATTGGCTGTTCAAGCGATGGTTGACGCCCCTCGGGATCCATGACGCTGGCCGAGAAATCCTGTTGTGAAAGTGTCGTGACACGGACCCACAACAGGGGGCGTTAATGAACGGACAATGGATAAGCCAAAAAGTAACAATTTAATGTTGTGAATCGCACAACAACGTACAGACAATAACAATATGGTGGACTGTCAATCATACACCAGGTGACGTGTGGGCAGGCTCGACGATAGAAGACGCCTGGAGAGAGAAGAGCTGGATCCCCACACAGCTTCCAACACCAACGGAGCTGAAGAACACCGGAGCTGCCAAGCCCTGCGCCCCAGGTGGCCGCTGTCTTCAGCAGTCAGACCCGGGTACTGCTGGCAGAGAACAGAGACAGTCCAGATGAGTGTGAGTTCGCACACTCAGTAATCCCACAGTCTGTATTAAGTAAAGGAGGGAAAACCTCCACCTCCAATCACACACACTCGTGCAGCTCCTGGTCAACCACTTATCTGGGTTGGGGTGTGAGGCGAAGCCGTCGCTGTCACACCAAACGCCAATCCCTCAGATAAGGACACACTCCAGGAAAACGGCTGCAACAGAAGTTCAGGTTATTACACACAAAGTGTCAGTCAGCAGAGAAATTACCTGAATGGTAGTTGATTTCTCGGCGAGGAGGTGGAGTTGCAGTCCGGTCTTTGTAGTGGTGGTGATGGGTGACAGCTTGTGTTGATTAATGACAGCTGTCACCTCCAGCAAAGCCGACGCCCTCTCGTGCTTGAAGCCCGCACTTCAAGCAGGGCGCCATCTTGTGGTGTTGGGCCAGCAGTACCTCCTCTTCAGCGGCCCACACAACAGACAGTTTACTAAATTATAAATAACTTTTTAATAATATGAGATAGAAACTTTCTTCTTTTTTTTTTTTTTTTGCTAAAAAGTTAACTGTATGAATTTTCGAGCCACCGTCCACCATCTTTGTACCCCTCATAGAAGCTGTGTGATGATGTGAGCAATGTGAGTGTCCAATCGGAATTGGTTCACCATCACATGGTTTTCCAAAATCCAGTCGTAGGGCAGATTCACCTCACATGACACAGCAGGAGTGATGTGTTACGAGTTGGCCCATTTGAATAGCCCCCGGCTGCTCCAATACACCCTACACCATTACGCACAGCGAAAGTGAGCAGATGGAGCAGACGGAGAGCCTCTCATACAATCTCACATGCTCAAACAGTGTGTGAGTATCAGGCTTGCTCGACTAGTTTTCCTATGAATGTTACTGGATAAGCCTGTGGCAAGCTCTCTCACTCCAGTGAAAAGCACTGTTTACCTTATCAATGGAGCGAGGGGGAGGGGCTGCTTCTCAAACCGAATGAGCCTTGAAGTGTGAATGTTGCTATTAGAGCAGGAGAGAACAAACACACAGTCAGCTTCACAGTAGAAGTTTGTGATGTGACCTTTGTGTAATAGCAGACAAAAATTGCTTTGAGATGAAGACAAACAAAATGCATAGACCATTTTGTATATATTGTTCAAAATGTGCATTTTTGTTTATTGTTTGAAGCTTTTTGTTGCACAGTCTTTCACACAAGAGCCCAAATTACCTTTATAAAGTGCCAAAGCAGTTGTTTATTATAGTTTGCTGTGTGTCTTGAACAGTGGTGGGCACACTGCCGATAATCCAATAGCCGATAATTATCGAAGATAAAGTTTTCATTATCAGATTATCTTTTCAGATAACTTTGAAAACCATTATCAGACTAGTTATCTTCCGATAAATTTTTGTCCGATAATTTTGAATGTGGTCGACAAAGGTGAACAGATGTGTAGTTATACCCTTTGCAAACAGAGGAGAACAGCTTCTAGAATAAACCACTCTATTCTCTGCAGGCACAGAAGAACTGGTCACAAAAAATAGACAGTTTTTTTTTTTTAACCCCATACTGATATGCGGCCAATATCACCGAAGTCATCCAAAGGCATACATTTTTAACTTATGGTTCAAATTTTAAACCAACCTTATTTTGGACAAGTTATTTAATTAACGTCACTTCTTAAGTTTTATAAAGTGAAAATATCAGATATATGATTTAGTTTTAAAGTAATGCACAAATTTTTAGGGTTTGGAGTGGGCATGCTTTGTCCAGATGCATTATGGGTGATAGGGTAATCTCAGTACTGTAATCTCAGTACGTTCACGACAGGAGAATGCATTTGAGACACTCTGATCAGGACAACAGCATTAAACTCTAATGCCTAAAACTCTCATGAATATATTCTCTGGGTTTATAGACGTGGCTTTTGTGTTTGCTTTTATTAAATTCCACGCATCTTAAATGTAGCAAGCAGCAACACAGATTATCTGGAATTTTGTTTTGGCAAGTTTCAAGGTCTCTACTGCCATGTACTGGCCACTAGAGTTCATGGCAGTGCTCAGACAGAAGCTGGGCAGACACTGTACCACAGAACCGCACGGTGGTAAAAGTTCAGAGCGCCCAATTCATGTTCTCACACACATTGTACATTCAAAAACCACACGTCAGACCCATGTTTCCAGAAGCAAAACGTAAACAGAAGCTTTTTTTCAAACTTAATTTTCAAAAACTCTCGATGGGCGACACATTACAAGACAGGTCTGTGGTGTTTCCACAGGCACAAGAATATCAAACAGGTTTGATTTTCATCTGACCATATGATTGCCGATCAGGAGGTGTTCGTGAGATGTTAAACGCAGCTTGTTACTCCATGTATACTAAACGATGCAGGACGCACGATTAACCTGAAGCTCTGTGCGATCCAAAAAATTCTCACACGAATGAAAAATCAGCTGAAAAAGGGCCAAAACACGCACTGGCACCAGTAGTTGGCAGTGTTCTATTTATTTTAACACCGGTTATATCAGACGGTTATCTAATTACAACTTGGCTTTTTTTTTGGCTTCTCTCAGTTGTGTCTGTGCTGGAAGCCATGTAGTAAACTGGAGCTTGACGTGAGGACATTTTCGCTTCAAATCGCAGAAGCTTCCTCAGCTAAAATTCTTGCTCTGGTAGTCTGACTTCTGTCTTGACTTTTGTAGAGAAGAATAAAACTGAGAGCCTACACAGAAATATACTGGAGACAATACTGGAATTTATCGGTTATCTGTAACTTCCGATACATTTTTGGGCAGTTTATTGTTTTATCTTTATCAAAGATAACTTTTCAGTTATCTGATCATCTGTTATCGAAGTTAATTTTTTGGTTATCTATGCCAACCACTGGTCTTGAATAAATGTGTGTGGAAAATTATTTCCGCTTTACTTTTTCCTTTCTTATTTCTGATTGTAAACCTTTATTACACTTATAAAACACAACTATAGCATATACATCTTGAAAGTACAGGTTGTCCTGAAAAAAGAGACATAAAACTTGATTGTGGAATGCAGGGAGAGTTGTTAACAGCAATAATAAAACATTTATGCCAGGCGAGTGAACTGTCCAAAAAATGCCCTCGGACCCAGAGGGTTAACCACTGAATCTGAAACATGATGGTAGATGTGTGAAACGACGTGGAATAAGTCTCTTTGCCAAAGGGTATTCCATGTGACGTCAGTGACCCTATGGCCTTGGCGGAGGTTTGCACTCTCTGAGTGTTTCTAGTTTTTAATTACAGATATTTGAAGTACAATATAGACGTATGAAGTACAAACAGTTTAGATAAATTATTGAAGGAGCAATGCTAACATAACATCCATGTCACAGTGAGTATATGTAAACCTCTGACCACAACTGTATCCAATTCATAACCTGTTTTATTTAAAAACGTTATCCACTCACCTCATTTTGGCTTGTCAGTATCTCACAAATAAAAAGTGAAATTCCCATCGATGGGATATACAGGCTTAGAAAGGGTTAATGTATTTTGCTTCTTTTGTGCATTTTTATTGGAAGTCAATAAGTGTGAAATGAGAACGTGTAATGCAGCCTGACAATATCAGCGCACTCAACACATTTATCGGTGGATTTGAATCCCATTGACTCACAGTGATCTGCAGCGGAGGCCTCACCGCAGTCTGTTCCGGCCTGAGCTCTGTAATTGGGTGTGATGAAAGAGAAAAGCAGAAAAGGTTGCTATAATTCCATTTTTTCTGCATTGCATTAAGCCTTAGTCAGCTCTTTAAAGTCAAAGGGCACACAGATGCTACGACCTTAAAAGCAGAATGTTATAAATTTTGTAAGTAATTTTTTGGAAGGTGAGGTTGACAGCAAATGTATATATATATATATATATATATATATATATATGCATAAAGGGCTACGTCTGTCTGTCTGTCTAAGATAAACTCCCAAACTATAATATGTAGCCCTAAAAAACTATATATTTTATGAATCCTCGTGACATGGGAACAAACTGGTACCATTGTTTTTAAAGTTGAACTGAAAATTACCCCCATAATAGCCATTGATGTAAGACCATACAGTGTTGTACATGTGCTTTTCATGCTGCCACTCCTGTCTGTCTTTCTGTCTGTCCGGGATAAACTCCCAAGGTATAATATGTAGCCCTAAAAACTATATATATTCTGAATCTTCATGACATGGGGAACAAACTGGTGCCATTTTTTTAAAAAGTTGAACTGAAAATTACCCCCCAAATATCCGGCTGTGGGTATGACCAGGCAGACTCAAATTCCAGTCCTGTATATGTGTTGGCCATCTCTGTTTATTTAATCCCTTCCTACAGCTACTTTATGTTCTCAACTGTTAAGCACCTGGTTGTCCTGTACAACTCAGTTTGCCTTTCTGTCGGAATACATTCATTTTATGTTTGTAAAATTGCAATGTAAAAATAGTGAAATACACCACTACCTCAATTTTGATTAATTGATATTTACATTTACTGTTACATACCTTTTGTGTGTAATTTTGTTATAAATTTAATTGCAAAACAAAGTCTGCATGATGGACTTCAAATGTGTTTGTCTTTTAACCAATTATTTCCACTTAGTTTGGGGAGTCCACCTCTTATAGTTCTGCTGGACAAACTTAGCCCATTAACTATTATATTTATAGTTATGACAGTGTGTGTGCGTGCATGTGTGTTTAGGGTGGTGCGGGAGTATTACATTTCTACAGTGTTCCCCAGACTACCTGTCTGGATTTGTCCTCTACTGCAGCTGTAGATTTTTCAAACTGAGTACAAGGGCTGTTTTTAGGATTGCATGACTGTTAAATGATGAGTGGTTTTATTACACCACCGTTAATGGCAGTATTTATGGAAAAAAGTGATAATTTTGCAAGCCAGCTCAAATTGCATATTTTATTTAATGGATCAAATGGGGTTTGGCAATGGCGCTTGTTGCAAACACATCAAGTTGCACAGAGGATATTGGGTTATTGACCACATAGACTGATGACAGGTGAAAAATGCTTACCACTGTTATGATTATGGTGATAAATCACAAAAATTGATTGGAGAAAGAACAGTAATTATATTTTATTTTAGTGATGTGGTTCTTTGTTGTGGCTTTCTTTATTCAATCTTGTTGTTCTTGAATGTCCAACCAGTGGGTCACCCCTCTGAGTCTGGTCTGCTTGAGGTTCTCTTCCTCACGAAAGGCCTGAGGGAGTTTCCCTTATCATTGTTGCCATGTGCTTGCTCAGGAGGTTGGTAAGATTAGATAGTACCAATGTGAAGCACCTTGACTTATGTTGTGGTTTTTGCTTTATATAAATAAATTGATTTTAAATCGAAGTGAATTGAAATTGTAATGACAAACTTTTGTTCAAGCAGATGGTGAAAGTGTGTTTCCCTGTTCACCGATACTGAAGAATAAATTTCTGTTCATATAGTACCTTTTGGGATAATGCCAAAAATAGTATAAATACTCCTTCTCCTCACATAGTTAGAGGAAAAGTGATCAGTTAATTTTGGTATCAACATGCATTGACATCATATAATATCATTCACAACATTATGTATTCATTCTCTTCAAACATTCCCCCAAGTTTCATAAAAATTTGTCAAAAATGGTTTTTTTTTTTGATAAACTTTTTTACAGGCAAACACTCATGCCAAAGCAAAACCAAACCATATCATCGAAAGGTAAGTAATACTGTAAATATCAACACCCATCACTCAAATTATTACGTCCGTGACAGATATAATAAAATTATCTGCGTTATTTATTTGTCTGTCTGTCTGTTGGTCTGTCTGTCTGTCTGTCTGTTAGCAGGATTTACACCAAACTACTGCCCAGGTTTTGATGGAATTTTTACCACAGATAGATATTAGGGCATGGAAGACTCCACTGAATTTTGGAGGGTGATCCCGATCTGGATTCTGGCTCAGGATTTCACTTTATATAGGCTTTGAAGGATTACTTCAAAACTACTTCAAGATTCTCATCAAATTTGCACCACAGATAGATGGAAGGGTAGGAAGATTCTACTGAATTTTGGAAGTATTCCGGATCCGGATTCTGGATCAAGATTTCACTTTATGTAGTCTTTGAAGGATTACGTCAAAACTACTTCATGGATTCTTATCAAATTTGCACCACAGAAAATATTAGGGTATGCAAGATTTTGTCTGAATTTTGGAGGTGATCCAGATCTGGATTCTGGATCAAGATTTCACTTTATGTAGTCTTTGAAGGATTACGTCAAAACTACTTCATCGATTCTTATCAAATTTGCACCACAGATAAATATTAGGGTTATGGAGATTTTGCCTGAATTTTGGAGGTGACCCAGATAGGGATTCTGGATCAAGATTTCACTTTATGTAGTCTTTGAAGGATTTCATCAAAACTACATCATGGATTCTCACCAAATTTGCACCATAGATAGATATTAGAGTATGGAAGATTTTAAAGAATTTTGGAAGTGATCCCGATCCAGATTCTGGATCAAGATTTGACTTTATGTAGTCTTTGAAGGATTACGTCAAAACTACTTCACGGATTCCCATCAAATTTGCGTCACCGATAAATATTAGGGTATGGAAGATTTTACTGAATTTTGGAGGTGATCTGGATACGGATTCTGGATCAAGATTTAACTTTATGAAGTCTTTGAAGGATTTCATCAAAACTACATCATGGATTCTCACTAAATTTGCACCACAGATAGATATTAGGCCGTGGAAAGCTCCACTGAATTTTGGAGGTGATCCGAATCCGGATTGGTGGATGTCAGAAATCCCTGATTGCTCTTGTTCTCATATATTTTGTAAAGGTTAGCAATAAACAACACTTCTAAATTTAAAATAGCTGTTTTTGAAACCAGATAACACCTCTGAAGTGATTTACAAGGCATCTTACGGATGTTAGCATGCATGCCCCATGATTGTCCCATCACGCAAGGTCAAAGGTAACTTCCTGTAATTTCAAAACCTCCTGCATGTGCACAGGCACATCCTCCTACAGACAGTGTTAAAAGGAAAATAAAATATTCATTATGGAATTCTCAGAGCTCTCAAGCTGAGTTATGATCAAGGAATAAGATTGTCACTAGAATTTTGAAGTCAAATGGTGCAATCAGACACATTCTGGACACCCTCATTTAGTGATTATGAAGATATAAATTTGCTTGACTTTTAAGATAATAACATCACAAACTACACAAAAAACTAATAATTTTATTATATGGCTACGACAGTACGCGCACACTGATTGGCTGATTTCTGGTCTGATATTTTCCCATATGAGATTGTTACCATGACAATTGGTCTGGATCGTGTATCAGATTTGCAGATTTGCACAAAATAAAACTAAACAAAAAACGAACAAAGAAATATGAGCAATGAAGAGGACCATTCTCCGAGCAAATTTTATTACCCTGACGAGTTTGAATTGGAGGAATTAACAGCAAACAAGCCCAAATTGGACATGCAAAATGAAGACCAACAACATGAAAACACATCTTCAACAGCCAAGTGTGAGGTCTGCATGGGAAAATATCAGACCTTGGTCTTTTTTGTACAGATCACAGCACAATTTTACTTCCTGATTTTACAAAGTTTGATTAATATATGCTACATGTGTTGCTTGTTGTTGTTCCATGTAGTTTTGTTGTACTTCTACAAAATGCCACCACCATTGTGAAAAACACAGAAAAATCCTTTCCATTACCCTGTCTGAAAATGAGACTAAAAGCAAAAAAGTCAAAACCATCACCAAAGATCACGCCTTATGATACAAAATACCGCAATATAACCACAAAATGCCATCACTGCTTCTGAAAATACATGAAATAAGCTTAAAAGTGTAAAGATCATTATTAAAGTCAATATTGAATTATAATAAATATCTCCCTCACCCTAAGCTAAAATTTAAAGCTTTTGTTATTACCAAATCCTCAATATTCTGTTCCACTTCTTCCAAACCAAACTGAAATTTCAATAAATATAATAATAAACATTATGTAAAGTTTACCTCCCCCCAGAGCAACAGTGGTAAGGAAAAACTCCCTCTGAGGAAGAAACCTCAAGCAGACCAGACTCAAAGGGGTGACCCTCTGCTTGGGCCATGCTACAGACACAAATTACAAAACAATTCACTGGCATTTAAGCTTTAAGTATGACAAAAAAAAAAATTCAAAAGGAGGAGCCGTGGTAGACATCCTTTAGTTTCATTTCTCAAAGGTGGCAATGTTAGAGCCAAGTCAGAATCAGAACTTTCCACCTGTCTGCTGCTTTCCAACATTGTCAGTCGTAGTGAGGAAAGGGTGTGACTGAAAGCCTGCAGACGCAGGGTTTTAGCCAATGAACAACAGCGGCACTTAATTCCGGTTTGCAGATGATTCGTCACACAGGCGTCGCCCCGTTGTGACTGACACCTTGGACTAGAGGAGCGTCCTCATCATTTACTTTCACAGGTCTTAGGTATTTTCCCTCAAATTGTTTTTTTTCCAGGTCAAATTGATGAAATGCGGGAGAATGTCACGTGAGAGCGCGACAAGTTTAAATGCGTGAGTCTCACACCGAATGCGTGACACTTGACAGGGTTGAATTCCCTTCAGGAACATATGTTCTCGTCATTAAAATGACATTAGTTTTGCAACACATTTCAAAAATAAACCTACACTATGATGCTTGGATTCTGGTGGAAATTAAATTTTGTCAGTTTAGTGAAATTTGACGGCTGTGCAGCTTAGTGTCAGAGATAATTTAGAATTAGATAGTTATGCTAACAGATTTGTACAATTTTTAGTGAGTGGTAGTAGCCAACTTCACTGGCCAGAATTTATTCATTTTTAGGAGATGGTAGAATAGTGTGACAGTGGTGAGATACGCAGTTGGAATGACAGACTCATTCAAGGTGGAGGTGGGATTACACCAAGGATCAGCTCTGAGTCCTTTCTTGTTTACAGTGGTGATGGACAGGTTGACGGATGAGATTAGACAGGAGTCCCCATGGACTATGATGTTTGCGATGACATTGTGATCTGTAGTGAGAGCAGAGAGCAAGTTTGAGTCTAGTCTGGGAGGTGGAGATATGCTTTGGAGAGAAGGGGAATGAAAGTCAGTAGAAGCAAGACTGAGTACAGTGTGTGAAATGGGAGGGAGCCCAGTGGAATAGTGCAGTTACAGGGAGTAGAAGTGGTGAAAGTAGATGAGTTTAAATATTTGGGGGTCAGCTGTTTCAAAGTAATGGAGAGTGTGGTAGAGAGGTGAAGAAGAGAGGCAGGCAGAGTGGAATGAGTGGAGATAAGGTGTCAGGAGTGATTTGTGACCGAAAGAATAGCAGCAAGAGTGAAGGGGAAAGTTTACAAGACAGTAGTGAGACAAGCTATGTTGTACGGTTTAGAGACGGTGGCACTAACAAAAGACAGGAGGCAGAGCTGGAGGTGGCAGAGCTGAAGATGTTGAGATTCTCTTTGGGAGTGACAAGAATGGACAAGATTAGGAATGAACATATCAGAGGGACAGCTCAGGTGGGACGGTTTGGAAACAAAGACAGAGAGGTGAGATTGAGATGGTTTGGACATGTGCAGAGGAGGGACCCGGGGTATATAGGGAGAAGGATGCTGAGGATGGAGCCACCAGGCAGGAGGAGAAGAGGGAGGCCAAAGAGGAGGTTTATGGATGTGCTGAGGGAGGACATGCGGGTGGTTGGTGTGACAGAGGAAGATACAGAGGACAGGGTGAGATGGAAACGATTGATCTGCTTTGGCAACCCCTAACAGGAACAGCAGAAAGACAAAAGAAGAAGAAGAAGAAGGTAAAAATTTGTGTCTGTCGAGCCTTCTCGGCATTAGTGCAGGAAAGCTGCCGTTTTTATATCTGTTCTGAAAGGATACAATGACTTAAAGTTCTGAACACAGTGCTATTTGTGATGTATTCAGTCTCTTCACAGTGCTTTTGGTTTTATAAGCTATTTGTAGTAGTTTAATGGCTGGCTGATTCGGCAGGCCGTGACACAGGCAGTGCTCCCAGACAAGCCGGGAAGAGACAAATTTAGATTTGCTTAAGTGGATACAGTGTGCAAATGTGGTCTGTTCTTCAGTTGGGTATCAGAGTGTAAACCGAGTATTAAGTGAAAACATCTTTTAATCATTGCCAAACCTTTTCCACATGTAAGTATTGATAAATGATTTTTTTGTGCTGTTGGATCATTGCTTGTATTTGCACATTGGGCTGTGGCTGGACAGCAAACTGGACTGGACAACCCAAATCAACTCCCTTTACAGGAAGGGACAGAGCAGGTGTACTACCTGAGGGAAGGTTGCGGTCATTTACATCTGCAGAAACTCCTGTGGATGTTCTACCAGTAGCCAGTGTCCTGGGGGCAGCACATCCAAGATGGTCACGTTTGCTTCTTGTTTGTTTTTAAAGTAAGCGCTGTTGCTGTGTCAAGGTGGTTGCGGCATACAATGGTGCAAAACATATGGAACCGAAATTGCAAGGTAAAATGGAACCAAAATTGTACCGCAAATGGAACCAAAATTTGCAACAAAATCATGGAACAGAATAGTAATGGGACAAATGATCCATATCATGTGATATACAAACCACCAATCAAATGACAAGGATCTATTTAGATGTTATATAAATTGTAATATTTACTACAGAGAAGAAAGATGTACGAGGTGCATCCACAAAGTATCTGACCTTATTTTATCCCACGGTAACAAATATAGTATGCAAGGTGTCATTTTGTGGAGAGGTGTAGGGAAAATCCTTGCGCATGTGTGAATTTTTTTTCTTATGCAGAGGATGCCACTTGTGAACACCGAGTGAAAGAGTGCAGACATGTACTTCTGCCTCCATTGGCTTTAACATGATGGAAATGACTTGAGGCGGGGACTTTTGATGGAGGATTGGACATGCAAAGAGCACATTCAGGCTTTTCTGGCCAAACACATCACTCTGGTAATCTGTTCAGACTTCCTACTCTCCTGATATGGCTCTGATTTTTGGCTGTTCAAAACTACACTTAAAGGGACTTGATTTGAGTCGTGACAAGACTTCATGTGGAACTTGATGGCCCAGTTGGACACCATTCAAAAGATGTCTTCCAGAAATGCTTCTTTCAATGGCAGAACCGCTGGGAGAAGTGTGTGAGACAGCAGGGATCCTGATTAATCATGGGAGTGTTCTGTTTGGCCAGAAAAGCCTGAATCCGGTGAGCAGCATGAGTAGCTGTGAGACTTCCGGACGTAGTTGCTTCTCCTCCGCTGTCAGCTGCTTCAGCACAAATTTCATTCACACTCTCTGCATGCTCAAGCCCTCCATTAAAATAGAACCTGCGCTAATCCCCATGTCCTCTGCAAGTTCTTGTATGGTGACACAACGGTTATCCATGACTAAAGTCTGTATGCTATCAATCACTTTGTCATTTGGGCTTGTGGATGGCTTCAAGTTGTTGCATCATGAAAATCTGACAATACATGTCTGCACTTTTTGGCTTGGTGCTCACAACTGGCATGTGCTACATAGTGCAAAAAAAATAAATAAAATAAATAAATAAAAAATTGATGCATGTGCAAGAAGGCTTCCTTCACTTCCTCCACCAAATGGCACCTCGCACACTGCATTTGTTTCCGTGGGATAAAAATAGGTCTTTTTGGATGCACCTTGTATATGTTTCTGAAACCCCAAACTGACATTTTACCTACTTTGGAGGATTCCAAGGCATAGGAAGATCGGACCCTACCCCAGTACCCACTGTAGTTTGAACAATGTGAATATCTAACTGGAAAAACTTACCCCTCTCAAAATGCCAACCTTTGCACTCAGTTGGACATGGACACATCTCAAATGGATTTGTTTTCTGCATTTCGACCAGGTGTCATGACACCAAAATATTTTTTTTTCTTGCCATTGCCTTAATCGGCTCACAAATCAGCAGGATATAAACAAAAGAAAAAATGCTTTTTGTTGATGTTGTGTGTCGGGTGAACTTCGCCTGAAACGTCACATTTGTCATTAATAAAGCTTTTTGTATGGGAGCACTGTGGTGGTGCAGATCTTTCTGTTTTTGGTAGAATTCTTCTTGATCCAGCACATCTTTTATGTATTTTGGATGTGCCTGTCTTCTTTGCATCACCTGTTTTTATTCTTATCATGGCTGATGTGTGCTGTTTGCCTCTGACAGAGACCAGCTTCCTCCTGGGAAATGCCCAGATCGTGGAGTGGCCTGTAGTTTACAGCAATGACGGATTCTGCAAGCTGTCTGGCTTCCACAGGGCTGAGGTCATGCACAAAAGCAGTACATGCAGGTAAAACACAGCATCTCTGGGGGACAGCTTGTTATCACTGCAGATCATGTAAACATTGTACGTGTATCCTACCGAAATCTTTGTTGTTTTAGTCATATCTGAATCTTTCTAAGCTACTATGTGCTCGCACAGTGACAATAGTACTCTTATATCTTCCTTGTTTGGGTGGTTTACAGTTTTTCCTCAGTTGTTAAAAACACTAAACCCTATTGTCTGAACCAAATGCTCAGTTGGCTGAACCCACTGATTGAATCAGTCACTCTTTTAGCAAAACCATAAGCACTTTTAATCAGGCGGTGCACAAACTGGTCAACACAAATGCAAACTCTCACAGCAGATGCAGTTAGAATTAGGTTTAGTCGTGTGAAACAAGCAGGGATTCAGTACACAAGTTGTCCAGCAGTGAAGCAGAGGTACAGACAGATGGCAGGCTGAGGCTATGTCCAGTAAACAGGCTGAGGTGAAAAATACATGGCGTGGTGGTGTTCAGAAGGCAAAGGCAAAAAATGCGGTCGCCGACAAAACAAGGCCAAATACTGGCAGGCTGAACAAGACAAGATGTGAGGGCTGGAAAGTGAAATACATTCAACAATCTGGCAGTGAGCTGTGAGACAGTGAGGGCTTAAATGAGGAGCATACTAATCCAGGTGATGTGGAGCAGGTGTGTGGAAGTCTCTGGAATGGGGCGTGGCCGGGAAGACAAAGATTGTGTACAGTGCAAGATAATAAGGAAGGAAAACACAGAGTTGAGTGATGTAAGAGACAAAAATGCTTGAGCACGTGCAAAGAGAGTAAGTGACGAAAAACACAAAGCAGACAGAATCAAAGTGAGAGACAGAGACACGAGGCAGGTGTAGTGGAGTGAGAACATAACCAGATGGATGTGAGGAAAACAAGAGAACAAGGTCAAATGGAAACAGAGGACTATGACACAGCATGAACAGTAACTGAGGACAGAATAAAATACTACAATGAACAAGAACTGAACTAAGCATGAACACGAGGACTAAAGGCAAACCATCAGATAAAAGCAAAACCAGAATGGAAACAAATCATGGCTGAAGGATAGAAATAAAAGATAAGCAGGTGGGAAAACAAACTATTGGTTAAACAGCAAATAAACAAAACCGGTGACTACGGAATAGTGCAATAGATAAAACAGGATAACTGATAAACCGAGAATGCAACAAACAACAAATAGAAGATAATCAGATAAGCATCACTGAAGATAAATAATAACAAAAACCTGTGACTAAAGCATAATACAATAAATGAAAGAAAAGAGAATCAAACTAGGACTGACGTGACTAAGTGTGAACAAATACAAGGATGATGAAATAGAAACAAAACCAATGATAACATGAGCATGATCACGACAGACATGGATAAACCACTGAAGGCTCAGAGCATGGGAACGGCTATGAATCAATACTTATGGCAGATAATGTAAAGGCCGGATCATGACACTTTCCCCGTTTAGACACAACTGCCAAGACATTTTCATTGTGATGCCCTGTGTACGAGGTCTGTGAGAAAAGTATCCGACCTTTTTATTTTATGCAAAAAATATATGGATTTGATTCATATGTTTTTACGTCAGCCAAGCTTGAACCTTCGTGCGCATGCGTGAGTTTTTTCACACCTGTCGGTTACGTCATTCACCTGTGGGCAGGCTTTGAGTGAGCACTGGTCCACCCCTCTTGTCGTTTTTTCATTGCGAGGAAATGGCGGAATGATTTGGGCTTTGTTCCATCAGAATTTTTTCAGAAACTGTTAGAGACAGGCAGCTGGAAACCATCCGGAAAATTCACATGGCTTTCGGTGAAAATTTTATGGGCTTCACAGAGATTACGGAGTGTTACTACCGCTTTATGGACGGCCCACAGTGGCGCACGGCGCGCTGCGCTCCGAGCCGTGATTGACAGGCAGAAACCACCATTTCATTTCTAAACGGATGGCTGTGTCGATCCGGGACCATCGTGTGCAATTTCTCTGGTTATCACAAGAGCTGGACATCAGCCATTTTCCGGCAGATTTCACTTTTAACAAGAGATTTTGTCATGGAAAGCCGCATGGAGGCTTCGCGCATCATGACGGATTCGCTGATGGAGCGAGACAAAGAACGCCTCCGTTTTGGAGTGTCAGAGGACAAGTTGGGACATGCCTATCTCAGCTTTCAGTGGCTTACCAGTCGAGTGAGTATAAGAGAAATTGTGGAGAGCTGGGCACGACGCTGTGGGCCGTCCTTAAAGCGGTAGTAACACTCTGTAATCTCTGTGAAGCCCATAAAATTTTCATCGAAAGCCATGTGAATTTTCCGAATGGTTTCCAGCTGCCTGCCTCTAACAGTTTCTGAAAAAATTCTGATGGAACAAAGCCCAAATAATTCCACCATTTCCTCGCAATGAAAAAACGACGACAGGGGTGGACCAGTGCTCACTCAAAGCCTGCCCACAGGCGAATGACGCAACCGACAGGCGTGAAAAAACTCACGCATGCGCACGAAGGTTGAAGCTTGGCTGACATAAAAACATATGAATCAAATCCATATATTTTTTTGCATAAAATAAAAAGGTCGGATACTTTTGTCACAGACCTTGTATACTATTAAGTAAAACTAACTGACACTGATAATACATTTTCTAAAAAATATATTTTTCTCCTCCACATCTGGGAGGGCAGCGCCCGAGCGCCCCCTATGGGCCAGCCGCCACTGCATGTAATATTCAGTTTGTTACATAACTTAACTCAATGTATATTTTCTGTATGTTTGTCTGTGTAATTGGGTTACATCTGCATACTCCACAAGAGAATGAAAAGTGGAAATCTACCTTATTTAGCCTGTGGGTTAATATATTTTAATTATTGAACAGTCAGAACCAATAAACCAATATATGTAGGTTTTTTTTAACAACAGCAGGGTATTTGAATTATAACTGTGCAGGAAAATTTTTAAAACGAAACTGTCAAAGTGCTAAATTTTTAATTTGTAAAAGTAATTTTAAAGTTCAGTTTCATTCATTATTTAAGCACAGAGGAGGAGAAATAATTTTTCTACTTTCCCTGTTTCTCTTCTGCTGCTGTGACCTGTGCCGTGTCGATATGAAGAGATGTTTACATGATGATAACTTTCTTTATCACTGAGATCTGCTCAGTTATCATGTAACAAAAACATGCAGCTCAGCATAAAAAGCTGCAGCATCTGGTGGAGAGAGTGAGACTTCCAATTTGGAGTCACCAGGGAAGGTCGGCTGAGTCCAGCTTGAGGATGTGGCTTCCTGGTTGGCTGTCAGTCAACATGTTTTATAATTTGACTGTGACCGATGCCTCATCTCCTCAGGCACAGCTCAGAGCTGACTGGAGGTGATGTCTTGGGTAGCCAGCGACTAAAAAATGTGTCCTGAGACACCGACTGAGTGAGAATAAGGATGCTGAGTTTCATCCGTCCAGCCTCTGCTCCTCTGGGCTGAGGACCTGCAGGACCAGCCGTCCTCTCAGACATGGCACTAACAAGATATATATGTTAACTGTTCCAAGGTTCAAACTTCTTTCTCAATAACTTCTTATATTTTCAAGCATAAAACATGAACCGTGGTCTTTCTAAATAACTTATCCATTCAGTTTAATTGTAGTTGCCCCAGTGAAAATACTTGCAGCACTTTCATGGATAATTAAAGGATGTCAGGAATTCAGGAGGCACCAATCCAGAATAGATTTGCAAACCTGCACTATGAATATAAAGGTCTTTATATAACGGCTCAGTGGATTCTTGTCATTTGATTGGTGCTTTGTATGTCACATGACTTGGATTAATTCATCCCATTTGTGTTGCATTGCATTCAGAGTGCGGCTCGGTTACGGCACTCTTGTAATGAATTGATACACGGTTGTAATTGTTTCTTTTTTCTGCTACCTGTCTATCACTTCTTTAGTTTTTAAGTGCAACAGCTATGAATTTTAGCTCACTGTTGTATTCCTGTGTGAATCGTAGGAGTGGTTAGCTTTTTGTCAGCGGTTAGCTTGCGCTAGCTTTTGCTACACGGTTGGACTCTCTGATGCACAATTTACATTACATTACACTTTACATTGATGTTGCGTGATGATGATAGAAAGGGTCACCCCCTTAGAGACCTGTGTCCGTATGTTAGAGCAGCTTCTTCGTTCAGTGGAATTAGACAAAAATGGGTACTTCAGATGAGCTTAGTGTCAGGCTGGCTAAGTAGCACTAAACTTTTGCTCCGCCAGCTAAAGACGATGGTTTCGGACTGTTTTAGGCAGACAAAACTCTCATAAGGTTTGGTGCCCGGTTGTGGTACCCAGTTCACAGTCGCCACTTGCTGACTGTGAACCATTTATCAGCCTTGGACATGCCTGTTAACAGGTGTCTTCTGCCGCCTTCTGCAGGCCAAAATGCTGTGCTTTAGTGATAGGGGATTCTATCACCCGCAAAGTTAGATTCCAGCTGCCAGATGACATTAAGTGTGTTCCTGGGGCCAGAGCACCCGACATTGCCTCTTACCTTAGGGTGCTGACATTGCACAATCATTGTTAGCCAAAGGAACCCCACACTAGATATAGCCACATAGTTATTCATTTAATACCATCCCAATGATATTAAGATGAGACAATCGGAGGTCACAAATAGACATAGAGAGGATTTGTGACCTCACCAAAAAGATGTGTCAGCATCAGTTAATAGTATCTGGTCCCCTCCTATCTCAGGGTAATGATGAGGCGTTTAGCAGGCTGATGTCATTGAATAGGTGGCTGCCACAGTTTTGTAGACAGCAAGGCTTTAGTTTTATTGATAACAGGGCCTCCTTTTGGGGACGCTGTGGCTTGCTGATACCGGACGGCCTTCACCTACTGGGGAAAGCATGTTGAACATAGATAAAACATAGATAGAGTTCTTGTCACGCCCGGCGGGTGCCAGGCTCCCGAAGTGTTTGGACCCAAAATGCAAACTCTCGGACTACTGGATGAAGAAGAAATCGTGGTCTTTAATTCTGGCTCTGGTTCGGCACACAAGTGATCATTCGGCGAGGCAGAAGTACAAACAGGGTCAGGCAAAAACGCAGTCATGGGCAAGCAGGGTTCAAAGGCACGAGCAGACAGACATCATGGGCAAGGCAAAAGGCAAAGTCAAAAAACACAAAGCAGGATCTGGATACACGGCAAAAACAGGACTAGATACAGAGCTGGTAAGTGTGCAAAGACAACAAACGAGCAAGGGCGTGGTGGCTGGGGTGGAGACTAAATAGGACAGGAGTTACTAGGTGCACGTGAGGAACAATCAGAAGGAGGCTTGGCTAGTGAACGAAGATACTTCATTGTGCAAGACAGTGAGGGAGGACAACTTAAGGGCGGAGTGAAGAAAGACAAAGATATGTGAACAGGTGCACAAAGCGTGAGTGAAAGAAGACAAAGCAGACAGAGTTAAAGTGAGAGGAAAACATGACAGGTGCCGGATGTGAAGTTGGAACAAGAGGCAAAAACAAAACTGAGCTAAAACTGAATAGGAGTCAAACAGAACATGAGGACTAGACTAAACAAGAACTGGCAACATGGACTAGAATACAAGATGGAGCAAAATACTAAAATGACATTAAACAACAACTGACTAAAGAAAATTAGGCAGTAATACCAACCATAAGAAGAAGAAGTGAACAAACAATAACCAAAACAAATCCTGACATAACGGTACAACAGATATTATAACCAAGAGGAACAAGTGATAACTAAATAAACAATGACTGACACTAGAACAGAATGAAAGGCCAAAGTAAAAAAGTAACAGAAAACAAAGTGACAAATCAAAACAGAACAGAGACGAACTGTTAATGACTATGATGAAACTGAGGAAAACTATGATGAAATGAAATAACTAGTGAATTATAACAAAAAGAACAAAGTGACAAGAAAAACATGACAGAATACTCAGATGAAAATTACTGATAAATCAAAGTTTGGAAGCAGACGGAAACCATGAAAGAGGAAAATCAAGGGCTTAGTGCCCTGACCGGGCCCAGTTCCTGACAGTACCCTCACCCCAAGCGGCGGTCACCGGACCGCCAACGCAAAAGAAACCAACACCGGGAGGGCAGCGGGGGAAACACCAAGGAGGCGGGCATACAGGGACCGGGTGACAACCGGCCACATGGCGTTACCTGGTGCATGACCGAGACGGAGGATCAGCCTGAGATTGGGTCAGGAGGCCGGCCATGAGGCTTTTCACAGTACCTGCTAGTGTCAATGGCCCAACCATGGGGAATACTGGCACAGAGGTGGAGTCAGGAGTACAAAACCGGCTCGACACAGGGCCGAAACACCTGGAACCAAATGATGAGGCGAATCAGCTGCTTAAAGGGGAAATACACCAAGCGGAGAACCCATAGAAACAGAGCAATTAGCCGTGCCCAAAAAGAGTCCACAAACCCAATGAAAAGGATAGCCGAACCTCATCCTAAAACCCCACCCCCACTAGCAACACATTCCAACAAATACAGGAAACAATGAATTAATGAGTTCAACAGAGGCTTACTGACTCATATAGAGACCCACTGAAATAACTGAAAGGCAGACGAAATGAAGCATACCTGTGCAAACCCCAAATCCACAAATAATTAGCCCCTCTTGGATTTGCTACCTGGCCATTCGGATGAGACTTCACCAAGTAAAAAGATCTTTTGGACAGTTTTTTGCCACACAGAGTGTAAACATGGAAGGATTTGTCCTAACGTGTTATGAGCAACATTAAAGTGGACTAACCAATCTTGGAACCAGTATGAAACTCTTGACATAGCCTGGGTATCATTAAGACTGCCTAAATGACAACTAATTCCTGAGGGAGATCTACCGAAAGATACAATTCTGAAGCACAACAGGAAGCACACAGGAATGATCAATTTCTTAAGACATGTATCAGAGAGCCTTCTTAGATTCAATAGTGCCACTTTAAATAGATTCCCAACAAATTTATAAGAATGCCGTTTCAGGATCAGAAGTTGTGCTTTTAACAGATCTGTAACAGGCTCTTGAGAAAGCCTTTCAAGTTAAGCATGGCGTTTTAAACAGATTTCTCATGGAATGACAGGCATGAAAACAAACTCATAACCAGCGAAAAAAGAAAAATCACTAACCGTCAACAGTTAATGTCTTCAAAGCTGTTCCATGAACAGGTGCTGTGGATGGCTGTCAGCTGCACAGGGCGTTATGTTGACGAAGGCAGCCGAAGCTCCGGAGCATCAGCACTGTGCGGGCTCCGACCCCCCTCTGGAGGCCGCCGCTGGTGAGTCCACCGCCAAGCGTGAGAAGATCTGTTCAGCTGCTGCTGAGGGTAACATCTGCAGCGAAACACGTGGAGGCTGAGTTGACAGCCAGCGATGATGAAACAGGATGTTCCGGTAAACCCTCAGCTGACGTCACAGAAAGAGCAGCTTTGCATGGCGTCTCCACCGCGAGTGACCGCATCCTCACGTGGAGCAGAGCCGGCTGCTGGGGGAAGAGAGACTGAGCGAGCTGTGAAAGTTTCTGACGATGATGGAGACGAGGCCGACGTTGGGGAGCGCAGAGACGGAAGTCAACTGGAGCCGCTGAGAGATTCATGCTGAACGATGCTGGAGGTCCCGGGCAAGCTCCGTCTGCGTAGTGACCGCTGTGCGCGCTGAGGCTTTCCCGGACGAGATTACAGGTGGTGATGAGCATGACTCCAAAGGGGTTCTACTGGCAGCAGTGCGGATAGTGACTGCCAGAGGATCAAGTGGATGTGGCCGCCATCTCGGAAGCAGGTGTTGGAGGAGTTGGCTCGGGCACTCGGGCTGACCTGGGAGTCGGGATCGGGGCCACCCGGAGTGGGCCCGCTGGAGTGTTTGCGCCCGCAACGAGTGGTTCAGCTGGATCCGGATTACTGGGCATTACTTTATTCCGTCGTGGAGCAGGTATGGGAGGAGTCTGGAGTGGGGCCGACCTCAGTGGCTGTATTTCTGGACCAGAAGACATGGAGTAAGAGACCGGCTTCGGTGTTGCGTCGTACCAGGGTGGAGCGAGGGCAGCGTCTGAGAGCGTTATGTCACGCGGCTCCTCATAACAGGTGGACGTGAGCTCGGCCTCAAACAAAAAGTCCATGGGGTCCTGAATACAGGGAGGGACCCAACCCTGCTCAAACTGCGATTTAATGCTCTTAAGCTCTGGAAAATTGTTTACCAGCTCAGGTTCGGCTGAAAAGATCTGATCAAGAGCTGAGAAAATTCGCTGTTTGTTCCGCTGACTGCGGCAGTCCTGATACTCAAAAAATAAGTCTTGAATCCTGAATAGTGTATTAGCCGTGTCCTGCAGCGCCTGACCTTCAGCCTCTGATGATGCATCGTCATCAATGTCCTCCCACTCCGAGTCGCTGTCAGTGAGTGGAAGGCTGAATGGTAGATGGTCTTCAGGTTGTCCAGGCGGGGAGTTTTTCCACGGCAAAAAATTCGCCAAGATTCTCCAGGTCTGGGAAAAACCTATACAGCCAAGCATTAGCCTCAACAAGATCCAGTGCTTGGTTGAGATAATCAAACCTCTTCTTTGGTGTGAAACAGGCTCTAAAGCAGTCAAAACAGAATTCTATTTCAGAAAAAATGTCCTTGATTAAGGCAAGGTCGTTGGCTGTGGCGACCAGTGTGGAGTTCGCTGGGTCCATTTTCTGGCTCGTTTGTACTATCACGCCAGGCTCCCGAAATGTTTGGACCCAAAATGCAAACTCTTGGACTACTGGATGAAGAAGAAATCGTGGTCTTTAATTCTGGCTCTGGTTCGGCACACAAGTGATCAGTCGGCGAGGCAGAAGTACAAACAGGGTCAGGCAAAAACGCAGTCATGGGCAAGCAGGGTTCAAAGGCATGAGCAGACACAGACATCATGGGCAAGGCAAAAGGCAAAGTCAAAAAACACAAAGCAGGATCTGGATACACGGCAAAAACAGGACTAGATACAGAGCTGGTAAGTGTGCAAAGACAACAAATGAGCAAGGGTGTGGTGGCTGGATGGAGACTAAATAGGACAGGAGTTAACTAGGTGCATGTGAGGAACAATCAAGAAGGAGGCGTGGCTAGTGAACGAAGATACTTCATTGTGCAAGACAGTGAGGGAGGACAACTTAAGGTGGAGTGAAGAAAAGACAAAGATATGTGAACAGGTGCACAGAGCGTGAGTGAAAGAAGACAAAGCAGACAGAGTTAAAGTGAGAGGAAAAACATGACAGGTGCAGGATGTGAACATAAATAACTGGGCATGAGACAAGGACATGAAAGCAGGTGCAGGATGTGAAGTAGGAACAAGAGGCAAAAACAAAACTGAGCTACAACTGAATAGGAGTCAAACAGGAACATGAGGACTAGACTAAACAAGAACTGGCAACATGGACTAGAATACAAGATGGAGCAAAATACTAAAATGACATTAAACAAAAACTGACTAAAGAAAACTAGGCAGTAATACCAACCATAAGAAGAAGCAGTGAACAAACAATAACCAAAACAAATCCTGACATAACAGTACAACAGATATTATAACCAAGAGGAACAAGTGATAACTAAATAAACAATGACTGACAACTAGAACAGAATGAAAGGCCAAAGTAAAAAGTAACAGAAAACAAAGTGACAAATCAAAACAGAACAGAGAATAACTGTTAATGACTATGATGAAACTGAGGACAACTATGATGAAAATGAAATAACTAGTGAATCATAACAAAAAGAACAAAGTGGCAAGAAAAACATGACAGAATAACTCATGATGAAAATTACTGATAAATCAAAGTTGAAGCAGACGGAAACCATGAAAAGAGGAAAATCAAGGGCTTAGTGCCCTGACCAGGCCCAGTTCCTGACAGTTCTAGAGGGAGGGTAACATTAGGACTCCACATCAGGTCATGTAGCAGGTGACTGAAGAACCTGCAGGGCTTACGATTAATGTGGTTATGGATTTCTTTAGCCTAGTAGGAAAATTAGCACAGAAAATCCACAATGGTGACAGTGTAGTTTATGTGCGAAGGAAGGGAAACTTTTGAAGTTGAGACTGTGGCCTGTTTCCACAGATGTACTCATAAAGAGCATAGAGGGACATGTTTTACAAACGTAGTTCCCATTACTACATTGGAAAACAGAATTGAGGATGCCCCACTGGCTGTTCCTGCAACGTCAAATATTCCATGTCTGCTACCTTCAACCCACGTGGAACTTCATATACCCAAACCTAATTTTAGGCTTCTTATATACTCTGGAACCACCCCCAAATCCCAGTAGTCCAAAGTCAACCCCAATAATGTCCGTCGTTTGGGTCTCATTAACATAAGGTCACTGTCCTCAAAATTGCTGTTGATAAACAATCTAATTATGTCAGATAGGGTTAGATATGATTGGCTTATGTGAAACCTGGGTTAAAGCTACTGGTCTCCTTCCCTTAAATGGAGCCTGGCCACCGGCATACACATTTAGTCACAGCCCTTGTGATAAAAGGCAAGGCAGAGGTGCTGGTCTAATTTAGAAATCTGGGTTTATCTTATTGGCTTTTGTTGTCTAAAATATAATTTGTTTAAACATTTGACTCTCTGCTCTGCCCAGGATACTATGTACAGCAAAGGTCAGAAGAATAAAAATCAGCCATACTATTTTGTCACCGCATAGGCCTCCAGGCCCATACTCTGAATTCTTAGATGAATTTGATGAGTTTATCTCTAATTTGGTAACCCGTGTCGACAACATTCTGATTGTTGGTGACTTCAGCATTCATATAAATGAGCCTTCTGGCCCCCTCTGCAAATCATTCATGGACATTATAGATGTATTAGGATTCCAGCAATGCATTCAGGGTTCGACATACATTAGTGGAAATACCGTAGATCTGGTCCTCATTCATAGTATCACTGTCACAAATATTGACATCTCAGATCACTCGCTTGTTAAGTTTCCAGTCTTGTTACCTTGTTCAGTGTAACGAGAAACTTATTTATTGTCACAGCGACACATTAACTCCTCAACTACAATTGAACTTGAAGTCAGACTGCCTGATATCTTTGTGTCACTTTCTAAAAAATGTACCAGAAATAGAAACTGAATGATCCACACAGCCACAGCGCTCCGATACACAAAAAGCTTCATAACGTTTCGGGCAAACTGCCCTTCGTCAGACAGCACACAAAGTGTGAAACACCTGTCTAAATACTGACATGATTAGTAATTGCCCTCATGTGAAGACTAATCAAGCCAAAATTAAAAACATCAAGTCATGATATCCTCAACAAACATACTCACAAATTAATGAGAGTAAGCAGATAAACAGGCGCCAAAGCCAACAAAGACATCAAACAAAACAAAACAACACAAAAAATACACTAATATAAATACAGGCAGAATGTCTGAATAAAATACATGATAACAAATATGATGACAAAAATACAGACAGGACACATCCTGCAGGGACCGATACAGCGTAAAACAACTTCATAATTAGAAAAGCAGATTCCATAATAGAAAAGAACATAATAGAAAAAAGCTACATGGTGGACAAAGAATCACAAAGAAATATATTATATTATAAAACGGTCTGAGATTGAAGTCCTCATTTAAGCCCCTGGGGGAAAGTGTAATGTGAGTATAAATCCAAAAAGCACATTATAAACATCACCGCCATGATTATTAAGTTGTACATGCTCGATACCCAAGTACCTAAGTGAAGTCACATTATGTTGTTTCACAGAAAAATGAACAGCCACAGGACTTTTATTATCATGATTACAAATTTTGGATGTATGCTCTGAAATTCTTCTTTTTAAAGTTCTTGTAGTTTTTCCAGTATAGACTATCCACACGGGCATTTCAACATGTAAATCACATTGGAAGTCTCACATCCCTTACCAAAAAGTAGTATATGCAAGTATGTTTCAAGTATACTTCTAGTTTACTTTTTATATACTTATCAGTACTATTTTTTGGTAAGGGATGTGATAACTCCCTTGATTTTAAAAGTCTTACCCATCCTGGAGTGTTGAAAGATTTCTGTTCTATATGTGAAATTGCATTGACTGCAATGACCACATCTGTAATTACCATCCGGTATCTTTGATAAGGAGCATGAATCAATTAAAGGCAACAGATTAAAACGTACCAACATACTGTTCAAATTAGGTGGTCTCCTATATATAATCCTAGGTGGTGAGGAAAATGCTTTTAAATCTTTCAAATGTGGATCAGTTTCAATGTTTTTTTAAGACTTTGTCAAACTCCCTACTTGAGGACATCATGACTTGATGTTTTTAATTTTGGCTTGATTAGTCTTCATGAGGGCAGTTACTAATCATGTCAGTATTTAGACAGGTGTTTCATACTTTGTGTGCTGTTTGACGAAGGGCAGTTTGCCTGAAACGGTATGTTTTGTTAAATAAAGTTTTGTTTTTGTATCGGAGCGCTGTGGCTGTGCAGATCATTCGGTTTCTATTTTTTGTACAATTTTTCTTGATCCAGCACTCCCTTTCCATTTTTGGATGTGCGTGTCTTTGTTGCATCACTTTCTAAAAAATGGCCATTCAGTAGATAGTTTTGCTGACAGTTTCAACTCAGCGCTCACAACCACACTTGACATGATCGCTGCACCTACATTAAACCACACCCCCCAAAACACACTCGCCTTTGTTCAGTGATTACTTATATGGCCTCAAGCATGAGTCTAGAGGTCTAGAATGGAAATGGTGTGGTTCAAAACTAAAAGTATTCCACCTCGCGTGACATGATGCAGTTCTAGACTATAAGCATGCACTTTGTAGTAGACCAATTTTGTAGTAGGCTATTAACAAAAACAAGCATAATTCAAAGTTCCTGTTCAACACGGTGGCAACACTTGTTTACGGACAACCACCTGTAAGTCGCTCTCCATTTCTAGCCCAAGATTTCTTAGATTACTTTGAGAAGAAAATAGATGACTTTAGGTTAATCCGAGCACGCCCTAGTCCGGTTACTACCCTGTTGCTGAGGTAGATGCCATTAATGATACATAACCTAGAATTACCAAATTGATATTATTTCACTTGGCGTGCTGATAACACTTGTAACTTCTGCTAAAAGCACAACCTGTCTGTTAAACCCTATACCAACAAAACTGTTTAAGGACCTACTGTGTTGGAAATTATTAATCTATCACAAACATCAGGATCTGTTCCTAAATGTTTCAAATGTGCAGTGATTAAACCATTACTTAAGAAATCTAATCTTTACCCTATTCTATTGGAAAATTATAGGCCGATATCAACCTATCATTTTGTTACAATATTCTGGAAAAAGTGGTTTCACAGCAGCTCGTGGACCACCTTACTGAAAATAATCTCTTTGAGCCACTGTAGTTTACATTTAGAACACATCATTCCATGGAGACATCTCTCACCAAAGAGGTAAATGATTTTCTGCTTGCAATGGACTCAGACATCACTATGGTTTTGGTACTGCTAGTTCTTAGTGCTGCATTTAATACAGTGGATCATTGTATTCTATTTGATAGGCTGCTTTTCTCCCTTTATATCGCACCCCTCGGGCACATACTGCGGTGTTATGGGATTACTTTTGTTAGCCACCAAAAAACGTGAATCATCTGCAAATTGTGAATTATCTGCAAACCATTATTTGCAAAATGTGAATGCTGAAAAAATCTCCCAAAACGTGAATGTGGGTCTCAGAAAACGTGAACGCAGGTCTCGCAAAACGTGAATATCATTCTATATATATAATATATATATATAATAATATATATATAATATATATATAATATATTATATATATGTGTGTTTTTTTCAGTTTTTAAGTAGTTTATGATTTCAGTTCACGGGTCAATTTACTGCAGGAAATCTTGATCGCAAATCCGGTCTCCACAAAAATTATTATTATTATTTTTTTTTTTTTTGTGGGGGTGATCCCAGCAGTTTTCGCTTCTGGTGTCAAGCACCTGGTCCCACTGGGTGTGTCCTGCTGTGGGGACAGTGTCAGGTGAGGAGTTTGACTGGGACGGTCCACCTGTCAAACTCACAGAGGACAGAAACCTCCCCCTCCGGTAAAAGGCTCAATAATCTTAAGAGAAACATTGTAGAAAACACTAGTTAGAAACACTAGTTTCTAACCTCAGGAAGTAGACAACAAGACAACAAGCTACAAACCTTATTTTATTAATACAAGCCATCCTCTGAGCTGGAAAAATAATATTGATCTGAATGAGCAGGCACCGGAGAAATGGAATCTTAGGGAAAAAAACAAGACATCAGAAAATTTCACTAAATTCAGGTGTGGTGTCCCCCATATTCATTGCACACATAAGTGGTCTGCTGGTTATACTACAGCACTGTTTGGAAAAAATGTGCAAAAATTGAATTTTAATGAATTAGTGGATTTTATTGCTCATTTTAGGACTTATTTTAATGATGAAAAAAAATCACTAAAATTCAATTTTTGCACATTTTTCACATTGAGTGCTGTAGTACACAGGTGGGATGAAGTCACCATCAAATCACTCTTAAGTCATGAATCAGGAAGTCCCAAGTCAAGTCTCAAGTCATAATGACCACCAATTGTTTGCAAGCTGACTTGAGACTTAACTTGGGACTTGCAGATTGATGACTTGAACATGACTTGACGTGACTTTGTCCCACCTCTGCTGTAGTATAACCAGCAGGACCCCACTGATGTGTGTGCAGTTGTGTCACTACACTGGATAACATTGACAGTATTGAAAAAAAAAAAAAATTCTCCAAGCTTTTCACAATGACATTTTCCAAACTGAATGCTGTAGTATAACCATCATATGCTTTTTTTTTATCACTTTAGATCATCTTATTAGTAATGGAACAAGTCTCAGCCTCACGTCATCTAAATTCTGGGTCTGTTAGTGAAGCTTAGCGCTAGCGGCCTCAATCACCTTAGTATTCTCTCTGCTTCCCTGTCAGTTTATTACGGGTGAACTCATACCTTAAGTGCACTTTTTTTGGCCAGCTGATTCTGCTCTTTTGCTCTCTGTCAGTGGTGCGAATGACATCTCAAAAGGTTGACAGGTGCACACCACAGGGCGCTGGACTGACTACAAGATGCCATGGCTGAAGCTGATGCAGCACACTGCAGTCTGCTTTTGGAATGTAGACAGTTCCATGAGGAAAGGGCCCACTGATGGCGTGAGGACTGGAAGCTGGCCCCGCTTAACAGGGTGGTGGATGACCCCCTGCCTGCGGCACAAGGCTTGTGTGGTCATCTCAATAATGGACTCTGTTTTTGATGTTATTTTGGTTTTCTGTTTCCTTTTTCTCCAGTTTTGTAAAACTTTATAAAAACCTTGTAGCTGTTAGAATGGGTCACCTCTCTGAGTCTGGTCTGCTTGAGGTTTCTTCCTCATATCATCAGAGGGAGTTTTTCCTTACCACTGTCATGTGTGTGCTTGTTTTTAGGGGTTGTAAGGTTCTACCTTACTTGCGTGAGGTGCTTTGAGGCAGCTTGTGTGATTTGGCGCTATATAAAGGAAATAAATTGAACTGAAATGAAGTATTCGGACAGTGACACAATTTTTGCATCTGCACACTGCCACAATCGTGCTGAAATTACGCAATCAAGATGTGACTGAAGTGTCAACTTGCAGTTTTAATGCAGTTAGAGTTTATTCATACAGTATGAAATTACACTGCAAGTCAATTCGAGTTGCTAGACATCACTCTTGGCTGAGCACACCTGTCAAAATTAATTAGCTGTGGTTGGAGCAGAGAGAGTGAAAAACATACAGGCAGGTGCCCTCCAGGAGCAGATTTGGGCAGCCTTTGTGTAGACCTTACCCACCACATAAACAAGCTCACTGGAAAAACTCCCTCTGCGTATTTGATTGTCGGGAGAAACCTCACACAACCAGACTCAGCACAGCGATCATTCTGGTTTAACCATACTACAGGTCAGGTCAGGGCTTGGAGCAAGTGTTGAGATGCACATCATCACATCCTCCACACTATAGAATCCTTCACAATGCAAGTGATAACAGCCATAATACAAGACAGAAAAGCACAACACAAACTTGACAGAACATATAATGGCAGAACTTTTGCAGCTCAAGAATCATATATAGAGATGGGATGTCAATGACAGGATAATTGAAAAGACAACAACTACGTTATTGTGTTCCTATCAAATAGACTCCTCATTAATGATTATATTGATGTCAGATCAGTCACTGAGGCAGGATTTCCCATAGGCTCACCCAAACGGAGACTTACCTCCGACCTCTCTCCAAGATACGACAACATCCAGCAAAAGGACTATCCAGGTTTCAAAAGTTCACTATGGATTGCATGCATATCAATGAACTTCCACACACTATAGGGACTCCCCTTAGTTAATCTCACTCCTATCCAAATCCTAAATTCTTTCAGTTCAGACACTCACTGAGTATCCAAATAGATCCAGAGAGGCCTGTTCAGTCAGACCACAGTGGCGGAACCTGCAAATATCCTTGAACACTTCCACAGGATTGTATCCATCCATCTTGAGAAATCTGGATGATCAAATCCCACTCATTGCCCTTCTCTGGCATGGCACCTGCAGGTTAAGCATCAAGGCATCCACCAGGAGCGACCCAGAGCAGAGAAAAGAACAGGAATTAGGTGATAATAAGAGCGAAAACTCACTGTAACAGCAGTTTAACTACAAGCAACACTCAGTGAATTAGAATGAATGAGACTGAACCCTTACCCATAGGTGACATGACTAACAGTAATGGGACACAGCCAATGGTACAATACAACAAAGTATACAGTGCTTCCAGAAAGTATTCATAGCACTTCACTTTTTCCACATTTTGTTATGTTACAGTCTTATTCCAAAATGGATAAAAGTAAGGAACTGAGAGACTAGTCAGGATTGAGGGACAGATGAATGCAGCAATGTACAGAAACATCCTGGATGAAAACCTGCTCCAGACCACTGTTAACCTCAGACTGGGGTGACGGTTCATCTTTAAGCAGGATAATGACCCTAAGCACACAGTCAAGATATCAAAGGAGCGGCTTCATGACAACTCTGTGAATGTCCTTTAGTGGCCCAGCCAGAGCCCAGACCTGAATCCGTTTGAACATCTCTGGAGAAATCTGAAAATGGCTGAAACACTCCTCATCCAACCTGAAGGAGCTTGAGAGGTGCTGCAAAGAGGAATGGACAAAACTGCCCAAAGATACGTGCAACACACTTGTGGCATCATTCAAGATGATGTGAGGCTGTAATTGTTGTCGAAGGTGCATCAACAAAGTATTGAGCAAAGGGTGTGAATACTTATGTACATTTGATTTTCTTTTTTAAATAAACCTGCAAAAATAAAACAACAAAAACAAAACTATTTCCATGTTGTCATTATGGGGTGTTGTGAGTAGAATTTTGAGGTGAGAAATGAATGTACTCCTTTTTGTAATAAGGCTGTAACATAACAAAATGTGGAAAAGTGCTGTGAATACTTTCAAGGTGCAGTGTATGAGACAAAACAAAGCACTGTGAGTTGAGTTTTATTGTCTTATTGACTGTGTAAGCCTGATCCCGTCAGATCTAAGAAGCTAAGCAGTGCGGCATTGGATGGGAGACCTCTTTGGAACATCAGCGGCTGTGAGTTTCCCCAGGTAAAACTGGAGTTGCGTCAGGAAGGGCATCTGGCGTAAAACCTGTGCCAAATACCAGTGCGGATCTGGCTTTATCCGCTGTGGCCACCCCGAACAAAAATGGGGCAGCTGAATGGACAATAACATAAAGAATGGAATATTCATTTTAGATTATGTGAAGATTAATTTTTTGGACATCACATGAAACTGTTCTTTATTGCTTGGCTGTACCACATTCTTTTCAAGCAGAAGGATGCTGTTTGGTGTTATTTGATGGATGTTGAGATTGCCACGGCCGTTCAAATGCTAGAGGATGGTTAGAAAGAGTGGTAGCCAGACATTTTGGTGTAAGCCCCAGCACAATAACCTACCTATGGAGGAGGTATCATGAACCTGTGTAACCTCTTAATTTTGCTCTCTGAAGGTTTATTTTTAAATAACCTTTTAATGTTGCTGTCTGAGTGATACACCAGTGACACAACTTTAGGTAAATCAAAATTTATTTTTCTTAAACTCAAACTGAAAGCAGATCTCTACAAATTAATATAAATGAATTAAAAATAAGATTGAGCTTCCTGATGAAGTGGTGCAGAGGAGATTTTCTTAAAAAGAAGACCTGAAAGTTCAGTTACAATTTGACAGAAAATACATTTGAAATGAAAGCCTAGATTTGATGTTTTGGTGAAAGAAACTTTTGTATTTCTTCATAATTGATGTAAATAAAGTCCAAAACATATTCATTGACTTGGAAATGTTCATGTTTCCATCCCCTGACTTGTCTGAAGAAAACTAGCAATAAAACTGATTATTATTTACAGGTATTATCAAGTTTTAGAGATTTGCTTTATTTTTTTAATTCTTTATATATATTTTTTGTATTTCTTGTATTTGAAATGCCACAAACAAGTACAATGTGTGAAATACCAAGTGTTCCAATACTTTTGGATGGCACAGTATCCTAACCTTATGATGAGTGCAAAATAAGTGTGGTATTATTACTGTTTTGTTTAAGAATGTTTAATTTTCACTGTTGCTGCACTTTGTGTGAAATCATAGTCATATTATATATCATATTGATATGACAATATTGAGATATGATAATTTGGCCATATTGTACAGCCCTACTGTCAACTAGCTGAAAACTTCGTATTAATATCCGCCTGTTTTTGTCTTGTGCATAATGGTCTTGAATACCCAAGTGCCATTGCTCACTAAAACAATATTTTACCTCCCACATGCTTATGATATGGCTCATTTTAAAGATCTGGATCTCTAGTGTCTGAAGATGTGTATAAGAACCATGTGAGTGCAACACAACTTTACCTATATCATTTCAAACATGCCTAAAAATGTTAGTTTTTATTCTCGAAAAAAAAAAATCAAAAGCCTTTAGCTTGGACATACTTTACAGCAGAGATTCCCTACTCACTACAATTGTTGTTCATGTTTTTGGCAAAAACTGTGTGAAATAGCAGGTCTCTAGTCATAAGCATTTTGCTTCTTTGAGGCTTTTTGTGAGAATAGTCCATTCGGCACAATAGGTCCAATTTTGTGCCAAAATGTGCCAAATTGCTTTATTTGCATTATATGTCTTCTTAGACCAAAAAAAGAGACATTTTCATGTTTTGGTAACTACAAATTTCAATTCTTGCACTTTTTTCAAATATTCATATTTTTGCATTGTGATTATGCACTTTCTAATACCCCACATGTGTTCTGACCTCCGCCTGGCCTGTTACGCACGGCTATAGCAGCGGCCTCTGGATGCGTGACTACAAGTCCCATAATGCATTGGACAGCTTATTTCCTGTTCTACAACCCAACATAGCCCAAATGCTCCACACGTGACTTATTTTTTCGTTCACTGTTTGGATAACAGGCGTTACGCAGTTGTCCTTATGGAGCACTTGTTTTGGTCAAAGGGCTCTGCCGGGTGAGTCTGTGCACTGACAACTCTAGTCATGGTGCCATTTCGAAGCCAAGAGCAGTAGGAAATCGAGCGTACGCGTCGTAATTCAGTAATGGTGTCAACTGGTGTACAATAATGAGAAATACGCTTGTTTTTTCTCATCTTATTTTTTTTTTTACAAAAACATGACAAAATGTACTTTGATGGATTCTTTCTTCAAACTGTCTTATTTTATGGAAAATACAACTACATATTCTTATTCTGTGGATTGTTACGGACAAAATGTGCCCAGTCATGCCCGGATTTGGACTGATATGGACCTTCAGAACACCGGACAAGGTAAAATGTTCTAAATTATGAATCGTAACTTCATCACAAATATTGGTTATTGGCTTTTGTGGTGGATAGCTGACTTTGTTTGGATTATGTGGTCACTTTCTTTGAGGTGTCCTGATTCCAAAGAGGTATAACAAGTTGGAATTGTTTTCATATATACTGTGCAGTTTCGGACTTAAAAATTATTCGCACAAAACCGCCCGCCGGCGGGTGGTGGAGATTATCGGGTTAATTTACATCTACATTAAAAAATTGTTAAAGTGGGAGGGGGTTAAGAGGGCTGTAATTAGAGGGGTTTGGGGGGTGGAGCACCCCCAGAAGCTGAAAGGTTTTGGCCATGCTAATGCTTCCCTGAAGCATTTGGTCAAAAAAGTCTGAAAGACCTAATTGACATGGTGAGATGCTGAAGAGCTTCACTCGTTCATGTCTGTGACATATATTAAAGCTTACCTACAGAAGGTTTTCTTTTCTCTCTTCAAAGTTGCTATGGGTACAGAAGACATATCCCAAAACATGAATTCCACAGGTATGGTATGAGAAGTAGAGAGCTACAACAAAAACATGTATACATGGGGGGGATTTAAGACCCTTAGTGCTACGGTCTTGTCACACTGTAGCCTGTGTCATACCATGATGGATCCAGAAAATGTATGAGATGCTTATACAAATTTAGGCTATCCATTTGTGTTTGTTTTTGTCCCACAGAAGTCCTTTTCCCATTTTGTCAGCTGATGTCTGCTTAGTCCATCAAAAACTTGTGCAACTCTAAGCTTTGAGCAGAGCTCAGACAAAGAGTTTTCCCGCTGCCTGCGCATTTGTTTACCATTTTGTCATCCACTTGTTTCTTTATTTTTACAATACTTACTCATTTATATCCTAAAGCTGTCCGATGTTTCAGACTGAGCTTCTGATTGGCCAAAGCTCTAGCACGGGCGTGAATTCTGCGTGAGTGGAGACAGGACCCAACACACCAACATGCAGTGCGACTGTTCATTTAGGGCAGACTGAAAAAGATAGACTGGCTGTGTGCTTTTTAAAAAAATCTGGATGTCAGTGCATTTGGCAGATAATGCTGACGAGAAGATACTGCAGAGTTGTTTGATGACCTCGCTGTTGCAGTTGCACTGAACATCAGCACAGTGAAAAGATGCTGTCAGCGCATGAACATAGTGAGGAAATATGACCCTTGAGCGAGTTGCTTTCAGACCATGGTGAATCCCGCTCAAATCCGGCTCCCCCCAGTGAGCATATCTTGCAACCGAGAAAAATGTTCAGTTGAATGCAGCTCTCTGTTGCAATTGGAAATCTGATGTCACTTGTCCATCAGAGCCCCAAACCCACGAGAGAATGCCAATTACAGATTTTGACACCAGACAAAATATTTAAGTGCATAACTATTCCATTTGCTCTGTCCACCACAGTATGACACAGGCTTATGAGCCTATCCCAGCGGTCATAGGGTGTGAGGCAGGGTACACCCTGGATAGGACACCTGTCTGTTGCAGGACCACATACAAACACATTCACACCAACACTTAAAGTCAACTTCATTTTAAAGCTCCCCGTGCACCTAACCTTGATGTCTTTGGAAGTGGGAGGAAGCCGGAGTACCCGGAAGGAACCCGCACAAAAACCCATGCTGCCCTAACCGACCATCTTTTAAGAACCTTAAAAACTTTTTTGTGATGTTTTTGGAGCTTTTTTGACATACATGGGTTACCATTAAACATATTTTTCAATTTGCTATTTCAAATGGCACAATTTGGAGAGTAATGGAAACTTGTTTAGTGACACTGGTGCTCCAGATAAATAGCCTGGGCAAGGCAAGGAGCAGCTACTCTATGGATAATTGTGACCCTGTGTTGATTTCTAAAAACTCAAGATGAATTACAACTTGTTCATTAAAAGTTTTTTTTTTACCTCCGCCAAGGAGGTTATGTTTCCAGTCGTATACGTTTATTTGTTGGTTGGTTGGTTTGTTAGCAGGATTACTCAAAAAATCCTCAACGGACTTCAATGAAATTTTTACCAGGGGTGTATCTTGGCCTAGCTTAGAAGTCATTAAATTTTGGTAATGATCCGGAACACGATCCAGAGCCAGTAATGTTTTTAAGGATTCTTTATCATTGCAGGATAGGGACAATTTTGACATTTTTGCATTTAACTTCATGAAGACGGGTCACAAAGGCTGAACAAAAATTAAGTGACGACACAATAATTTAGCATTTGTTTCTCCTCATTGAATAAACTTGATATTAGAAAATAAAAAAAAACTTGTGTAGTTCATGCAGTTTCTCTTTATAAATACATTTGCTGAAGATCTAAGGGTTTAAACTCTGGGGCAGACACCGTTATATACGACAGTGTTGTGAAAGTGTCGTGACACAGACCCACAACAGGGGGCGTTAATGAACGGACAATGGAAGCCAAAAAGTAACAATTTAATGTTGTGAATCGCACAACAACGTACAGACAATAACAATATGGTGGACTGTCAATCATACACCAGGTGACGTGGGCAGGCTCGACGATAGAAGACGCCTGGAGAGAGAAGAGCTGGATCCCCACACAGCTTCCAACACCAACGGAGCTGAAGAACACCGGAGCCGCCAAGCCCTGCGCCCCAGGTGGCCGCAGTCTTCAGCAGTCAGACCTGGTACTGCTGGCAGAGAACAGAGACAGTCCAGATGAGTGTGAGTTCGCACACTCAGTAATCCCACAGTCTGTATTAAGTAAAGGGGAAAACCTCCACCTCCAATCACACACACTCGTGCAGCTCCTGGTCAACCACTTATCTGGGTTGGGGTGTGAGGCGAAGCCGTCGCTGTCACACCAAACGCCAATCCCTCAGATAAGGACACACTCCAGGAAAACGGCTGCAACAGAAGTTCAGGTTATTACACACAAAGTGTCAGTCAGCAGAGAAATTACCTGAATGGTAGTTGATTTCTCGGCGAGGAGGTGGAGTTGCAGTCCGGTCTTTGTAGTGGTGGTGATGGGTGACAGCTCGTGTTGATTAATGACAGCTGTCACCTCCAGCAAAGCCGACACCCTCTCGTGCTTGAAGCCTGCACTTCAAGCAGGGCGCCATCTTGTGGTGGTGGGCCAGCAGTACCTCCTCTTCAGCGGCCCACACAACAGGACCCCCCCTCAACGGGCGCCTCCTGGCGCCCGACCAGGCTTGTCCGGGTGCCGCCGGTAGAAGTCGGCCAGGAGGGCCGGGTCCAGGATGAAGCTCCTCTTCACCCAGGAGTGTTCTTCGGGTCCATACCCCTCCCAGTCCACCAAATACTGGAACCCCCGGCCCTTCCGACGGACGTTCAGGAGCCGGCGCACGGTCCAAGCCGGCTCCCCGTCGATGATCCGGGCAGGAGGCGTCACCAGTCCGGGGGCACAGAGGGGTGACACGTGGTGAGGTTTGATGTGGGACACATGGAAAACCGGGTGGATCCGCAGTGAACCTGGCAGCTTCAGCTTCACTGCGGCTGGACTGAGGACCTTGAGGATAGGGAAAGGTCCGATGTATCTGTCCTTCAACTTTTGGGATTCCACTTGCAGGGGAATGTCCTTTGTAGAAAGCCAAACCTCCTGCCCAGGCTGGTACGCAGGGGCCGGGGCACGCCGGCGGTCTGCATGGTTCTTGGCCCTCATCCGGGCTTTGAGCAGGGTATGCCACACCCAACGGCACCTTCTCAGATGGGCCTGGACCGAGGGCACCCCGACCTCTCCCTCCACTAGCGGGAACAATGGGGGCTGGTACCCCAAACACACTTCAAATGGGGAGAGGCCGGTGGCAGACGAGACTTGGCTATTATGAGCGTACTCGATCCAGGCCAGATGGTCACTCCAGGCCGTCGGGTGCGCAGAGGTCACACAACGGAGGGCCTGCTCCAGTTCCTGGTTTGTCCGCTCTGCCTGCCCGTTCGTCTGGGGGTGGTACCCAGATGAGAGACTGACGGTGGCCCCCAGTTCCCTACAGAAACTCAGCCAGACCTGGGAGGAGAACTGAGGACCACGATCCGAGACAATGTCTGATGGAATCCCATGCAGACGCACGACGTGGTGGACCAGGAGGTCTGCAGTCTCCTGGGCCGTCGGGAGCTTCGGGAGGGCCACGAAGTGGGCCGCCTTGGAAAACCGGTCCACTATCGTTAGGATGGTGGTGTTTCCCTGGGACGGCGGGAGGCCCGTGACAAAGTCCAGGCCGATATGAGACCAGGGGCGACGAGGCACTGGCAGAGGCTGGAGGAGGCCTTGGGCCTTGTGATGGTCAGCTTTGCCCTGGCGCAGGTGGTGCAGGCCTGGACATACTCCCGGACGTCGGCTTCCATAGACGCCCACCAGAAGCTCTGCCGGACCACTGCCACGGTTCTTCGCACCCCTGGGTGACAGGAGAGCTTGGAACCGTGACAGAAGTCAAGGACCGCAGCCCTGGCCTCTGGTGGGACGTACAGTTTGTTCTTCGGGCCGGTCCCCGGGTCCGGGCTCCGTGTCAGGGCCTCCGGACGGTCTTCTCCACGTCCCAGGTAAGGGCGGCCATGACAGTGGACTCGGGGATGATGGTGTCAGGGGGGTCTGACAGCTCGGTCTTGACCTCCTCTTCGTGCACCCGGGACAGGGCATCAGATCGTTGGTTCTTTGTCCCGGGGCGGTAGGTGATCCGGAAGTCAAAACGCCCGAAGAACAGCGACCAGCGGGCTTGCCTGGGGTTCAGACGCTTCGCGGTCCGGATGTACTCCAGGTTCCGATGGTCCGTGAAAAGTGTAAATGGTACCGACGCTCCCCCAACAGGTGTCTCCACTCTTCAAGAGCCTCCTTCACCGCAAGAAGTTCCCGATTGCCGACGTCATAGTTCCGTTCAGCTGGGGTCAACCTGCGGGAAAAGTAGGCACATGGATGGAGAACCTTGTCGGACTCCCCGCTCTGGGATAGCACAGCTATCCTGAGTCAGAGGCATCCACTTCAACAATAAACTGGCGCTTGGGATCGGGCTGCACCAGAACTGGTGCAGTTGAGAACCGGCGTTTCAACTCCCTAAACGCGGCTTCGCACCGATCCGACCAGGTGAAGGGGACTTTTGTGGAGGTCAGGGCTGTCAGGGGGCTAACTACCTGACTGTAACCCTTGATGAACCTCCGGTAGAAATTTGCAAAACCGAGGAACTGTTGTAGTTTCCTACGGTTCCTTGGTTGGGGCCAATCTCTCACCGCTGCAACCTTGGCCGTATCAGGGGCGACGGAGTTGGAGGAGATGATGAACCCCAAGAAGGACAAAGAAGAGCGGTGGAACTCACACTTCTCGCCCTTCACAAACAGCCGGTTCTCCAACAACCGCTGTAGGACCTGACGTACACGCTTAACATGGGTCTCAGGATCCGGAGAAAAAATGAGTATATCGTCTAGATATACGAAGACAAACCGATGCAGGAAGTCCCGCAAGACGTCATTAACCAATGCTTGGAACGTCGCAGGCGCATTGGTGAGGCCGAACGGCATGACCAGGTACTCAAAGTGACCTAACGGGGTGTTAAATGCCGTCTTCCACTCGTCTCCCTCCCGGATCCGAACCAGGTGATAAGCATTCCTAAGATCCAATTTCGTGAAAATTTGGGCTCCATGCAGGGGCGTGAACACTGAATCCAACAGAGGTAACGGGTATTGGTTACGAACCGTGATCTCGTTCAGCCCTCTGTAATCAATGCATGGACGGAGTCCGCCGTCCTTCTTGCCCACAAAAAAGAAACCAGCACCCATCGGGGAGGTGAAGTTCCGGATCAACCCGGCAGCTAACGAGTCCCGGATGTAGGTCTCCATTGATTCGCGTTCCGGACGTGAGAGGTTGTACAGCCTGCTGGACGGGTACTCAGCACCCGGTATCAAATCAATGGCACAATCGTACGGACGGTGCGGGGGCAGCGTGAGTGCCAGATCCTTGCTGAAGACGTCAGCAAGGTCGTGGTACTCGGCTGGCACCGCCACCAGATTGGCGGGGACTAAAACCTCCTCCTTAGCTGTCACACCGGGTGGAACCGAGGATCCTAAACACTCCCGGTGGCAGGTTTCGCTCCACTGAACCACAACCCCAGACGGCCAATCAATCCGGGGATTGTGTTTTAACACCCATGGAAAACCCAATATCACTCGGGAGGTAGAAGGTGTTACATAAAACACAATCTCCTCCCTGTGATTCCCAGACACCACCAATGTCACTGGCTGAGTCTGGTGTGTGATTAGTGGAAGAAGGGTGCCATCTAGTGCCCGCACCGACAATGGTGACGGTAAGGCCACTAGAGGGAGCCCAACCTCCTTTGCCCATCTGCTATCCAGCAGATTTCCCTCCGACCCCGTGTCCACCAGTGCTGGGGCGTGAAGGGTTAAATCCTCACTCAGGATCGTGACTGGGATTCGTGCAGATTACGGGGTCTCCCCGCGTGGGTATTGT
Organism: Thalassophryne amazonica; assembly: GCF_902500255.1. NCBI lineage: Eukaryota > Metazoa > Chordata > Actinopteri > Batrachoidiformes > Batrachoididae > Thalassophryne > Thalassophryne amazonica. The sequence continues at coordinate 22,249,450 of NC_047121.1, read as the reverse complement.
GACCCACCCTTAGCCCAGTCTCTAAGGACGAGTGCTGCTGTTTTGATCGTTTGGGGCATTCTCTCTGTGTGTGTTCAGTTGAGCTACAGAGAAAACACTCTCCACGGATCAGCCTCCTTGTCTCTGATCTGATCGTTTTTTGGCCCTGCTCGTTTCCATAGCAACGTCAGCAGGAGGAGCTGTTGTCACGTGGAGAGCCCTGGCAGTGGAGCGTGGGGAAGTCGGCTCCCTTTCAGACCCGGGAGGAAGAGGGACGGCTTGTGCCTGACCACGCCCTTCGTCTCGCTCCCGTCGGTGTTCTGTTAATCAGTTGTCTAACCGTATAACCAGGTCGATAAGCCCATCTAAATCCCGCGGCTCGTCCTTCGCCACCAGGTGCTCCTTGAGGACCAGAGACAGTCCATTTACAAAGGCGGCGCGGAGCGCAACAGCATTCCAGCCGGCTCGCGCTGCCGCGATGCGGAAGTCGACTGCATACTTTGCTGCGCTCCGACACCCCTGTCTTATCGACAGCAGCACACTTGAAGCGGTCTCGCCTCTATGAGGGTGGTCGAACACCTGTCGGAACTCCCTCACAAACTCAGTATAAACCGTTAGGAGCCGTGAATTCTGCTCCCAAAGCGCCGTAGCCCAGGCGCGTGCATCTCCTCGAAGCAAGTTTATAATGTAAGCCACCCGGCTGGCGTCTGACGCGTACATGACGGGACGCTGTGAAAAGACGAGCGAGCACTGCATCAAGAAGTCCGCGCACATCTCCACACAGCCTCCGTACGGCTCCGGAGGGCTTATGTATGCTTCAGGGGAAGGTGGGGGGGGGGGTCGTTGAACGACCAGCGGAATGTCTGTTTCTGGCACACGGTCAGCAGGAGGAGGTGCTGCAGCAGCGCCTCCTCATGCGCTTCCACTGGGCGGTGAGAGCCTCTATCCTGCGATTGAGAACATGCTCTGCTCGGTAACTAAGTCCAACCGAGCGGCAAAGGTGGTTAAGATGTGTTGCAGCTCACCCACCACGCCTCCTGCCTGTGCACCTCGCTCTCCATTGGCTGTTCAAGCGATGGTTGACGCCCCTCGGGATCCATGACGCTGGCCGAGAAATCCTGTTGTGAAAGTGTCGTGACACGGACCCACAACAGGGGGCGTTAATGAACGGACAATGGATAAGCCAAAAAGTAACAATTTAATGTTGTGAATCGCACAACAACGTACAGACAATAACAATATGGTGGACTGTCAATCATACACCAGGTGACGTGTGGGCAGGCTCGACGATAGAAGACGCCTGGAGAGAGAAGAGCTGGATCCCCACACAGCTTCCAACACCAACGGAGCTGAAGAACACCGGAGCTGCCAAGCCCTGCGCCCCAGGTGGCCGCTGTCTTCAGCAGTCAGACCCGGTACTGCTGGCAGAGAACAGAGACAGTCCAGATGAGTGTGAGTTCGCACACTCAGTAATCCCACAGTCTGTATTAAGTAAAGGAGGGAAAACCTCCACCTCCAATCACACACATCGTGCAGCTCCTGGTCAACCACTTATCTGGGTTGGGGTGTGAGGCGAAGCCGTCGCTGTCACACCAAACGCCAATCCCTCAGATAAGGACACACTCCAGGAAAACGGCTGCAACAGAAGTTCAGGTTATTACACACAAAGTGTCAGTCAGCAGAGAAATTACCTGAATGGTAGTTGATTTCTCGGCGAGGAGGTGGAGTTGCAGTCCGGTCTTTGTAGTGGTGGTGATGGGTGACAGCTTGTGTTGATTAATGACAGCTGTCACCTCCAGCAAAGCCGACGCCCTCTCGTGCTTGAAGCCCGCACTTCAAGCAGGGCGCCATCTTGTGGTGTTGGGCCAGCAGTACCTCCTCTTCAGCGGCCCACACAACAGACAGTTTACTAAATTATAAATAACTTTTTAATAATATGAGATAGAAACTTTCTTCTTTTTTTTTTTTTGCTAAAAAGTTAACTGTATGAATTTTCGAGCCACCGTCCACCATCTTTGTACCCTCATAGAAGCTGTGTGATGATGTGAGCAATGTGAGTGTCCAATCGGAATTGGTTCACCATCACATGGTTTTCCAAAATCCAGTCGTAGGGCAGATTCACCTCACATGACACAGCAGAGTGATGTGTTACGAGTTGGCCCATTTGAATAGCCCCCGGCTGCTCCAATACACCCTACACCATTACGCACAGCGAAAGTGAGCAGATGGAGCAGACGGAGCCTCTCATACAATCTCACATGCTCAAACAGTGTGTGAGTATCAGGCTTGCTCGACTAGTTTTCCTATGAATGTTACTGGATAAGCCTGTGGCAAGCTCTCTCACTCCAGTGAAAAGCACTGTTTACCTTATCAATGGAGCGAGGGGGAGGGGCTGCTTCTCAAACCGAATGAGCCTTGAAGTGTGAATGTTGCTATTAGAGCAGGAGAGAACAAACACACAGTCAGCTTCACAGTAGAAGTTTGTGATGTGACCTTTGTGTAATAGCAGACAAAAATTGCTTTGAGATGAAGACAAACAAAATGCATAGACCATTTTGTATATATTGTTCAAAATGTGCATTTTTGTTTATTGTTTGAAGCTTTTTGTTGCACAGTCTTTCACACAAGAGCCCAAATTACCTTTATAAAGTGCCAAAGCAGTTGTTTATTATAGTTTGCTGTGTGTCTTGAACAGTGGTGGGCACACTGCCGATAATCCAATAGCCGATAATTATCGAAGATAAAGTTTTCATTATCAGATTATCTTTTCAGATAACTTTGAAAACCATTATCAGACTAGTTATCTTCCGAAATTTTTGTCCGATTTTGAATGTGGTCGACAAAGGTGAACAGATGTGTAGTTATACCCTTTGCAAACAGAGGAGAACAGCTTCTAGAATAAACCACTCTATTCTCTGCAGGCACAGAAGAACTGGTCACAAAAAATAGACAGTTTTTTTTTTTTTAACCCCATACTGATATGCGGCCAATATCACCGAAGTCATCCAAAGGCATACATTTTTAACTTATGGTTCAAATTTTAACCAACCTTATTTTGGACAAGTTATTTAAATTAACGTCACTTCTTAAGTTTTATAAAGTGAAAATATCAGATATGATTTAGTTTTAAAGTAATGCACAAATTTTTAGGGTTTTGGAGTGGGCATGCTTTGTCCAGATGCATTATGGGTGATAGGGTAATCTCAGTACTGTAATCTCAGTACGTTCACGACAGGAGAATGCATTTGAGACACTCTGATCAGGACAACAGCATTAAACTCTAATGCCTAAAACTCTCATGAATATATTCTCTGGGTTTATAGACGTGGCTTTTGTGTTTGCTTTTATTAAATTCCACGCATCTTAAATGTAGCAAGCAGCAACACAGATTATCTGGAATTTTGTTTTGGCAAGTTTTCAAGGTCTCTACTGCCATGTACTGGCCACTAGAGTTCATGGCAGTGCTCAGACAGAAGCTGGGCAGACACTGTACCACAGAACCGCACGGTGTAAAAGTTCAGAGCGCCCAATTCATGTTCTCACACACATTGTACATTCAAAAACCACACGTCAGACCCATGTTTCCAGAAGCAAAACGTAAACAGAAGCTTTTTTTCAAACTTAATTTTCAAAAACTCTCGATGGGCGACACATTACAAGACAGGTCTGTGGTGTTTCCACAGGCACAAGAATATCAAACAGGTTTGATTTTCATCTGACCATATGATTGCCGATCAGGAGGTGTTCGTGAGATGTTAAACGCAGCTTGTTACTCCATGTATACTAAACGATGCAGGACGCACGATTAACCTGAAGCTCTGTGCGATCCAAAAAATTCTCACACGAATGAAAAATCAGCTGAAAAAGGGCCAAAACACGCACTGGCACCAGTAGTTGGCAGTGTTCTATTTATTTTAACACCGGTTATATCAGACGGTTATCTAATTACAACTTGGCTTTTTTTTTGGCTTCTCTCAGTTGTGTCTGTGCTGGAAGCCATGTAGTAAACTGGAGCTTGACGTGAGGACATTTTCGCTTCAAATCGCAGAAGCTTCCTCAGCTAAAATTCTTGCTCTGGTAGTCTGACTTCTGTCTTGACTTTTGTAGAGAAGAATAAAACTGAGAGCCTACACAGAAATATACTGGAGACAATACTGGAATTTATCGGTTATCTGTAACTTCCGATACATTTTGGGCAGTTTATTGTTTTATCTTTATCAAAGATAACTTTTCAGTTATCTGATCATCTGTTATCGAAGTTAATTTTTTGGTTATCTATGCCAACCACTGGTCTTGAATAAATGTGTGTGGAAAATTATTTCCGCTTTACTTTTTCCTTTCTTATTTCTGATTGTAAACCTTTATTACACTTATAAAACACAACTATAGCATATACATCTTGAAAGTACAGGTTGTCCTGAAAAAAGAGACATAAAACTTGATTGTGGAATGCAGGGAGAGTTGTTAACAGCAATAATAAAACATTTATGCCAGGCGAGTGAACTGTCCAAAAAATGCCCTCGGACCCCAGAGGGTTAACCACTGAATCTGAAACATGATGGTAGATGTGTGAAACGACGTGGAATAAGTCTCTTTGCCAAAGGGTATTCCATGTGACGTCAGTGACCCTATGGCCTTGGCGGAGGTTTGCACTCTCTGAGTGTTTCTAGTTTTTAATTACAGATATTTGAAGTACAATATAGACGTATGAAGTACAAACAGTTTAGATAAATTATTGAAGGAGCAATGCTAACATAACATCCATGTTCACAGTGAGTATATGTAAACCTCTGACCACAACTGTATCCAATTCATAACCTGTTTTATTTAAAAACGTTATCCACTCACCTCATTTTGGCTTGTCAGTATCTCACAAATAAAAAGTGAAATTCCCCATCGATGGGATATACAGGCTTAGAAAGGGTTAATGTATTTTTGCTTCTTTTGTGCATTTTTATTGGAAGTCAATAAGTGTGAAATGAGAACGTGTAATGCAGCCTGACAATATCAGCGCACTCAACACATTTATCGGTGGATTTGAATCCCATTGACTCACAGTGATCTGCAGCGGAGGCCTCACCGCAGTCTGTTCCGGCCTGAGCTCTGTAATTGGGTGTGATGAAAGAGAAAAGCAGAAAAGGTTGCTATAATTCCATTTTTTCTGCATTGCATTAAGCCTTAGTCAGCTCTTTAAAGTCAAAGGGCACACAGATGCTACGACCTTAAAAGCAGAATGTTTAAATTTTGTAAGTAATTTTGTGGAAGGTGAGGTTGACAGCAAATGTATATATATATATATATATATATATATATATATATGCATAAAGGGCTACGTCTGTCTGTCTGTCTAAGATAAACTCCCAAACTATAATATGTAGCCCTAAAAACTATATATTTTATGAATCCTCGTGACATGGGGAACAAACTGGTACCATTGTTTTTAAAGTTGAACTGAAAATTACCCCCATAATAGCCATTGATGTAAGACCATACAGTGTTGTACCATGTGCTTTTCATGCTGCCACTCCTGTCTGTCTTTCTGTCTGTCCGGGATAAACTCCCAAGGTATAATATGTAGCCCTAAAAACTATATATATTCTGAATCTTCATGACATGGGGAACAAACTGGTGCCATTTTTTTAAAAAGTTGAACTGAAAATTACCCCCCAAATATCCGGCTGTGGGTATGACCAGGCAGACTCAAATTTCCAGTCCTGTATATGTGTTGGCCATCTCTGTTTATTTAATCCCTTCCTACAGCTACTTTATGTTCTCAACTGTTAAGCACCTGGTTGTCCTGTACAACTCAGTTTGCCTTTCTGTCGGAATACATTCATTTTATGTTTGTAAAATTGCAATGTAAAAATAGTGAAATACACCACTACCTCAATTTTGATTAATTGATATTTACATTTACTGTTACATACCTTTTGTGTGTAATTTTGTTATAAATTTAATTGCAAAACAAAGTCTGCATGATGGACTTCAAATGTGTTTGTCTTTTAACCAATTATTTCCACTTAGTTTGGGGAGTCCACCTCTTATAGTTCTGCTGGACAAACTTTAGCCCATTAACTATTATATTTATAGTTATGACAGTGTGTGTGCGTGCATGTGTGTTTAGGGTGGTGCGGGAGTATTACATTTCTACAGTGTTCCCCAGACTACCTGTCTGGATTTGTCCTCTACTGCAGCTGTAGATTTTTCAAACTGAGTACAAGGGCTGTTTTAGGATTGCATGACTGTTAAATGATGAGTGGTTTTATTACACCACCGTTAATGGCAGATATTTATGGAAAAAAGTGATAATTTTGCAAGCCAGCTCAAATTGCATATTTTATTTAATGGATCAAATGGGGTTTGGCAATGGCGCTTGTTGCAAACACATCAAGTTGCACAAGAGGGATATTGGGTATTGACCACATAGACTGATGACAGGTGAAAAATGCTTTACCACTGTTATGATTATGGTGATAAATCACAAAAAATTGATTGGAGAAAGAACAGTAATTATATTTTATTTTAGTGATAGTGGTTCTTTGTTGTGGCTTCTTTATTCAATCTTTGTTGTTCTTTGAATGTCCTAACCAGTGGGTCACCCCTCTGAGTCTGGTCTGCTTGAGGTTTCTTCCTCAAGAAAGGCCTGAGGGAGTTTCCCTTATCATTGTTGCCCATGTGCTTGCTCAGAGAGGTTGGTAAGATTAGATAGTACCAATGTGAAGCACCTTGACTTATGTTGTGGTTTTTGCTTTATATAAATAAATTGATTTTAAATCGAAGTGAATTGAAATTGTAATGACAAAACTTTTGTTAAGCAGATGGTGAAAGTGTGTTTCCCTGTTCACCGATACTGAAGAATAAATTCTGTTCATATAGTACCTTTTGGGATAATGCCAAAAATAGTATAAAATAATCCTCTCTCACATAGTTAGAGAAAGTGATCAGTAATTTTGGTATCAACATGCATTGACATCATATAATATCATTCACAACATTATGTATTCATTCTCTTCAAACATTCCCCCAAGTTTCATAAAAATTTGTCAAAAATGTTTTTTTTTGATAAACTTTTTTACAGGCAAACAATCATGCCAAAGCAAAAACCAAACCATATCATCGAAAGGTAAGTAATACTGTAAATATCAACACCATCACTCAAATTATTACGTCCGTGACAGATATAATAAAATTATCTGCGTTTATTTATTTGTCTGTCTGTCTGTTGGTCTGTCTGTCTGTCTGTCTGTTAGCAGGATTACACCAAAACTACTGCACAGGTTTTGATGGAATTTTTACCACAGATAGATATTAGGGCATGGAAGACTCCACTGAATTTTGGAGGTGATCCCGATCTGGATTCTGGCTCAGGATTTCACTTTATATAGGCTTTGAAGGATTACTTCAAAACTACTTCAAGAATTCTCATCAAATTTGCACCACAGATAGATGGAAGGGTATGGAAGATTCTACTGAATTTTGGAAGTATTCCGGATCCGGATTCTGGATCAAGATTTCACTTTATGTAGTCTTTGAAGGATTACGTCAAAACTACTTCATGGATTCTTATCAAATTTGCACCACAGAAAAATATTAGGGTATGCAAGATTTTGCTGAATTTTGGAGGTGATCCAGATCTGGATTCTGGATCAAGATTTCACTTTATGTAGTCTTTGAAGGATTACGTCAAAACTACTTCATCGATTCTTATCAAATTTGCACCACAGATAAATATTAGGGTATGGAAGATTTTGCTGAATTTTGGAGGTGACCCAGATAGGGATTCTGGATCAAGATTTCACTTTATGTAGTCTTTGAAGGATTTCATCAAAACTACATCATGGATTCTCACCAAATTTGCACCATAGATAGATATTAGAGTATGGAAGATTTTAAAGAATTTTGGAAGTGATCCCGATCCAGATTCTGGATCAAGATTTGACTTTATGTAGTCTTTGAAGGATTACGTCAACAACTAACGGATTCCCATCAAATTTGCGTCACCGATAAATATTAGGGTATGGAAGATTTTACTGAATTTTGGAGGTGATCTGGATACGGATTCTGGATCAAGATTTAACTTTATGAAGTCTTTGAAGGATTTCATCAAAACTACATCATGGATTCTCACTAAATTTGCACCACAGATAGATATTAGGCCGTGGAAAGCTCCACTGAATTTTGGAGGTGATCCGAATCCGGATTGGTGGATGTCAGAAATCCCTGATTGCTCTTGTTCTCATATATTTTGTAAAGGTTAGCAATAAACAACACTTCTAAATTTAAAATAGCTGTTTTTGAAACCAGATAACACCTCTGAAGTGATTTACAAGGCATCTTACGGATGTTAGCATGCATGCCCCATGATTGTCCCATCACGCAAGGTCAAAGGTAACTTCCTGTAATTTCAAAACCTCCTGCATGTGCACAGGCACATCCTCCTACAGACAGTGTTAAAAGGAAAATAAAATATTCATTATGGAATTCTCAGAGCTCTCAAGCTGAGTTATGATCAAGGAATAAGATTGTCACTAGAATTTTGAAGTCAAATGGTGCAATCAGACACATTCTGGACACCCTCATTTAGTGATTATGAAGATATAAATTTGCTTGACTTTTAAGATAATAACATCACAAACTACACAAAAAACTAATAATTTTATTATATGGCTACGACAGTACGCGCACACTGATTGGCTGATTTCTGGTCTGATATTTCCCATATGAGATTGTTACCATGACAATTGGTCTGGATCGTGTATCAGATTTGCAGATTTGCACAAAATAAAACTAAACAAAAAACGAACAAAGAAATTATGAGCAATGAAGAGGACCATTCTCCGAGCAAATTTTATTACCCTGACGAGTTTGAATTGGAGGAATTAACAGCAAACAAGCCCAAATTGGACATGCAAAATGAAGACCAACAACATGAAAACACATCTTCAAACAGCCAAGTGTGAGGTCTGCATGGGAAAATATCAGACCTTGGTCTTTTTTGTACAGATCACAGCACAATTTTACTTCCTGATTTTACAAAGTTTGATTAATATATGCTACATGTGTTGCTTGTTGTTGTTCCATGTAGTTTTGTTGTACTTCTACAAAATGCCACCACCATTTGTGAAAAACACAGAAAAATCCTTTCCATTACCCTGTCTGAAAATGAGACTAAAAGCAAAAAAGTCAAAACCATCACCAAAAGATCACGCCTTATGATACAAAATACCGCAATATACCACAAAATGCCATCACTGCTTCTGAAAATACATGAAATAAGCTTAAAAGTGTAAAGATCATTATTAAAGTCAATATTGAATTATAATAAATATCTCCCTCACCCTAAGCTAAAATTTAAAGCTTTGTTATTACCAAATCCTCAATATTCTGTTCCACTTCTTCCAAACCAAACTGAAATTTCAATAAAATATAATAATAAACATTATGTAAAGTTTACCTCCCCCCAGAGCAACAGTGGTAAGGAAAAACTCCCTCTGAGGAAGAAACCTCAAGCAGACCAGACTCAAAGGGGTGACCCTCTGCTTGGGCCATGCTACAGACACAAATTACAAAACAATTCACTGGCATTTAAAGCTTTAAGTATGACAAAAAAAAAAATTTCAAAAGGAGGAGCCGTGGTAGACATCCTTTAGTTTCATTTCTCAAAGGTGGCAATGTTAGAGCCAAGTCAGAATCAGAACTTTCCACCTGTCTGCTGCTTTCCAACATTGTCAGTCGTAGTGAGGAAAGGGTGTGACTGAAAGCCTGCAGACGCAGGGTTTTAGCCAATGAACAACAGCGGCACTTAATTCCGGTTTGCAGATGATTCGTCACACAGGCGTCGCCCCGTTGTGACTGACACCTTGACTAGAGGAGCGTCCTCATCATTTACTTTCACAGGTCTTAGGTATTTTCCCTCAAATTGTTTTTTTTCCAGGTCAAATTGATGAAATGCGGGAGAATGTCACGTGAGAGCGCGACAAGTTTAAATGCGTGAGTCTCACACCGAATGCGTGACACTTGACAGGGTTGAATTCCCTTCAGGAACATATGTTCTCGTCATTAAAATGACATGTAGTTTTGCAACACATTTCAAAAATAAACCTACACTATGATGCTTGGATTCTGGTGGAAATTAAATTTTGTCAGTTTAGTGAAATTTGAACGGCTGTGCAGCTTTAGTGTCAGAGATAATTTAGAATTAGATAGTTATGCTAACAGATTTTGTACAATTTTTAGTGAGTGGTAGTAGCCAACTTCACTGGCCAGAATTTATTCATTTTTAGGAGATGGTAGAATAGTGTGACAGTGGTGAGATACGCAGTTGGAATGACAGACTCATTCAAGGTGGAGGTGGGATTACACCAAGGATCAGCTCTGAGTCCTTTCTTGTTTACAGTGGTGATGGACAGGTTGACGGATGAGATTAGACAGGAGTCCCCATGGACTATGATGTTTGCAGATGACATTGTGATCTGTAGTGAGAGCAGAGAGCAAGTTGAGTCTAGTCTGGAGAGGTGGAGATATGCTTTGGAGAGAAGGGGAATGAAAGTCAGTAGAAGCAAGACTGAGTACATGTGTGTGAATGGGAGGGAGCCCAGTGGAATAGTGCAGTTACAGGGAGTAGAAGTGGTGAAAGTAGATGAGTTTAAATATTTGGGGTCAGCTGTTCAAAGTAATGGAGAGTGTGGTAGAGAGGTGAAGAAGAGAGTGCAGGCAGAGTGGAATGAGTGGAGAAAGGTGTCAGGAGTGATTTGTGACCGAAGAATAGCAGCAAGAGTGAAGGGGAAAGTTTACAAGACAGTAGTGAGACAAGCTATGTTGTACGGTTTAGAGACGGTGGCACTAACAAAAAGACAGGAGGCAGAGCTGGAGGTGGCAGAGCTGAAGATGTTGAGATTCTCTTTGGGAGTGACAAGAATGGACAAGATTAGGAATGAACATATCAGAGGGACAGCTCAGGTGGGACGGTTTGGAAACAAAGACAGAGAGGTGAGATTGAGATGGTTTGGACATGTGCAGAGGAGGGACCCGGGGTATATAGGGAGAAGGATGCTGAGGATGGAGCCACCAGGCAGGAGGAGAAGAGGGAGGCCAAAGAGGAGGTTTATGGATGTGCTGAGGGAGGACATGCGGGTGGTTGGTGTGACAGAGGAAGATACAGAGGACAGGGTGAGATGGAAACGATTGATCTGCTTTGGCAACCCCTAACAGGAACAGCAGAAAGACAAAGAAGAAGAAGAAGAAGAAGGTAAAAATTTGTGTCTGTCGAGCCTTCTCGGCATTAGTGCAGGAAAGCTGCCGTTTTTATATCTGTTCTGAAAGGATACAATGACTTAAAGTTCTGAACACAGTGCTATTTGTGATGTATTCAGTCTCTTCACAGTGCTTTTGGTTTTATAAGCTATTTGTAGTAGTTTAATGGCTGGCTGATTCGGCAGGCCGTGACACAGGCAGTGCTCCCAGACAAGCCGGGAAGAGACAAATTTAGATTTGCTTAAGTGGATACAGTGTGCAAATGTGGTCTGTTCTTCAGTTGGGTATCAGAGTGTAAACCGAGTATTAAGTGAAAACATCTTTTAATCATTGCCAAACCTTTTCCACATGTAAGTATTGATAAATGATTTTTTTTGTGCTGTTGGATCATTGCTTGTATTTGCACATTGGGCTGTGGCTGGACAGCAAACTGGACTGGACAACCCAAATCAACTCCCTTTACAGGAAGGGACAGAGCAGGTTGTACTACCTGAGGAGGTTGCGGTCATTTAACATCTGCAGGAAACTCCTGTGGATGTTCTACCAGTAGCCAGTGTCCTGGGGGCAGCACATCCAAGATGGTCACGTTTGCTTCTTGTTTGTTTTTAAAGTAAGCGCTGTTGCTGTGTCAAGGTGGTTGCGGCATACAATGGTGCAAAACATATGGAACCGAAATTGCAAGGTAAAATGGAACCAAAATTGTACCGCAAATGGAACCAAAATTTGCAACAAAATCATGGAACAGAATAGTAAATGGGACAAATGATCCATATCATGTGATATACAAACCACCAATCAAATGACAAGGATCTATTTAGATATAAATTGTAATATTTACTACAGAGAGAAAGATGTACGAGGTGCATCCACAAAGTATCTGACCTTATTTTAACCACGGTAACAAATATAGTATGCAAGGTGTCATTTTGTGGAGAGGTGTAGGGAAAATCCTTGCGCATGTGTGAATTTTTTTTCTTATGCAGAGGATGCCACTTGTGAACACCGAGTGAAAGAGTGCAGACATGTACTTCTGCCTCCATTGGCTTTAACATGATGGAATGACTTGAGGCGGGGACTTTTGATGGAGGATTTGGACATGCAAAGAGCACATTCAGGCTTTTCTGGCCAAACACATCACTCTGGTAATCTGTTCAGACTTCCTACTCTCCTGATATGGCTCTGATTTTTGGCTGTTCAAAACTACACTTAAAGGGACTTGATTTGAGTCGTGACAAGACTTCATGTGGAACTTGATGGCCCAGTTGGACACCATTCAAAAGATGTCTTCCAGAAATGCTTCTTTCAATGGCAGAACCGCTGGGAGAAGTGTGAGACAGCAGGGATCCTGATTAATCATGGGAGTGTTCTGTTTGGCCAGAAAAGCCTGAATCCGGTGAGCAGCATGAGTAGCTGTGAGACTTCCGGACGTAGTTGCTTCTCCTCCGCTGTCAGCTGCTTCAGCACAAATTTCATTCACACTCTCTGCATGCTCAAGCCCTCCATTAAAATAGAACCTGCGCTAATCCCCATGTCCTCTGCAAGTTCTTGTATGGTGACACAACGGTTATCCATGACTAAAGTCTGTATGCTATCAATCACTTTGTCATTTGGGCTTGTGGATGGCTTCAAGTTGTTGCATCATGAAAATCTGACAATACATGTCTGCACTTTTTGGCTTGGTGCTCACAACTGGCATGTGCTACATAGTGCAAAAAAAATAAATAAAAATAAATAAAAATTGATGCATGTGCAAGAAGGCTTCCTTCACTTCTCCACCAAATGGCACCTCGCACACTGCATTTGTTTCCGTGGGATAAAAATAGGTCTTTTTGGATGCACCTTGTATATGTTTCTGAAACCCCAAACTGACATTTTACCTACTTTGGAGGATTCCAAGGCATAGGAAGATCGGACCCTACCCCAGTACCCACTGTAGTTTGAACAATGTGAATATCTAACTGGAAAAACTTACCCCTCTCAAAATGCCAACCTTTGCACTCAGTTGGACATGGACACATCTCAAATGGATTTGTTTTCTGCATTTTAGACCATGTGTCATGACACCAAAATATTTTTTTTTCTTGCCATTGCCTTAATCGGCTCACAAATCAGCAGGATATAAACAAAAGAAAAAATGCTTTTTGTTGATGTTGTGTGTCGGGTGAACTTCGCCTGAAACGTCACATTTGTCATTAATAAAGCTTTTTGTATGGGAGCACTGTGGTGGTGCAGATCTTTCTGTTTTGGTAGAATTCTTCTTGATCCAGCACATTTTATGTATTTGGATGTGCCTGTCTTCTTTGCATCACCTGTTTTATTCTTATCATGGCTGATGTGTGCTGTTTGCCTCTGACAGAGACCAGCTTCCTCCTGGGAAATGCCCAGATCGTGGAGTGGCCTGTAGTTTACAGCAATGACGGATTCTGCAAGCTGTCTGGCTTCCACAGGGCTGAGGTCATGCACAAAAGCAGTACATGCAGGTAAAACACAGCATCTCTGGGGGACAGCTTGTTATCACTGCAGATCATGTAAACATTGTACGTGTATCCTACCGAAATCTTTGTTGTTTTAGTCATATCTGAATCTTTCTAAGCTACTATGTGCTCGCACAGTGACAATAGTACTCTTATATCTTCCTTGTTTGGGTGGTTTACAGTTTTTCCTCAGTTGTTAAAACACTAAACCCTATTGTCTGAACCAAATGCTCAGTTGGCTGAACCCACTGATTGAATCAGTCACTCTTTTAGCAAAACCATAAGCACTTTTTATCAGGCGTGGCACAAACTGGGTCAACACAAATGCAAACTCTCACAGCAGATGCAGTTAGAATTAGGTTTAGTCGTTGAAACAAGCAGGGATTCAGTACACAAGTTGTCCAGCAGTGAAGCAGAGGTACAGACAGATGGCAGGCTGAGGCTATGTCCAGTAAACAGGCTGAGGTGAAAATACATGGCGTGGTGGTGTTCAGAGGCAAAGGCAAAAAATGCGGTCGCCGACAAAACAAGGCCAAATACTGGCAGGCTGAACAAGACAAGATGTGAGGGCTGGAAAGTGAAATACATTCAACAATCTGGCAGTGAGCTGTGAGACAGTGAGGGCTTAAATGAGGAGCATACTAATCCAGGTGATGTGGAGCAGGTGTGTGGAAGTCTCTGGAATGGGGCGTGGCCGGGGAAGACAAAGATTGTGTACAGTGCAAGATAATAAGGAAGGAAAACACAGAGTTGAGTGATGTAAGAGACAAAAATGCTTGAGCACGTGCAAAGAGAGTAAGTGACGAAAAACACAAAGCAGACAGAATCAAAGTGAGAGACAGAGACACGAGGCAGGTGTAGTGGAGTGAGAACATAACCAGATGGATGTGAGGAAAACAGAGAACAAAGGTCAAATGGAAACAGAGGACTATGAACACAGCATGAACAGTAACTGAGGACAGAATAAAATACTACAATGAACAAGAACTGAACTAAGCATGAACACGAGGACTAAAAGGCAAACCATCAGATAAAAGCAAAACCAGAATGGAAACAAATCATGGCTGAAGGAAGAAATAAAAGATAAGCAGGTGGGAAAACAAACTATTGGTTAAACAGCAAATAAACAAAACCGGTGACTACGGAATAGTGCAATAGATAAAACAGGATAACTGATAAACCGAGAATGCAACAAACAACAAATAGAAGATAATCAGATAAGCATCACTGAAGATAAATAATAACAAAAACCTGTGACTAAAGCATAATACAATAAATGAAAGAAAGAGAATCAAACTAGGACTGACGTGACTAAGTGTGAACAAATACAAGGATGATGAAATAGAAACAAAACCAATGATAACATGAGCATGATCACGACAGACATGGATAAAACCACTGAAGGCTCAGAGCATGGGAACGGCTATGAATCAATACTTATGGCAGATAAATGTAAAGGGCCGGATCATGACACTTTCACCTGTTTAGACACAACTTGCCAAGACATTTTCATTGTGATGCACCTGTGTACGAGGTCTGTGAGAAAAGTATCCGACCTTTTTATTTTATGCAAAAAATATATGGATTTGATTCATATGTTTTTACGTCAGCCAAGCTTGAACCTTCGTGCGCATGCGTGAGTTTTTTCACACCTGTCGGTTACGTCATTCACCTGTGGGCAGGCTTTGAGTGAGCACTGGTCCACCCTCTTGTCGTTTTTTCATTGCGAGGAAATGGCGGAATGATTTGGGCTTTGTTCCATCAGAATTTTTTCAGAAACTGTTAGAGACAGGCAGCTGGAAACCATCCGGAAAATTCACATGGCTTTCGGTGAAAATTTTATGGGCTTCACAGAGATTACGGAGTGTTACTACCGCTTTATGGACGGCCCACAGTGGCGCACGGCGCGCTGCGCTCCGAGCCGTGATTGACAGGCAGAAACCACCATTTCATTTCTAAACGGATGGCTGTGTCGATCCGGGACCATCGTGTGCAATTTCTCTGGTTATCACAAGAGCTGGACATCAGCCATTTTCCGGCAGATTTCACTTTTAACAAGAGATTTTGTCATGGAAAGCCGCATGGAGGCTTCGCGCATCATGACGGATTCGCTGATGGAGCGAGACAAAGAACGCCTCCGTTTTGGAGTGTCAGAGGACAAGTTGGGACATGCCTATCTCAGCTTTCAGTGGCTTACCAGTCGAGTGAGTATAAGAGAAATTGTGGAGATGGGCACGACGCTGTGGGCCGTCCTTAAAGCGGTAGTAACACTCTGTAATCTCTGTGAAGCCCATAAAATTTTCATCGAAAGCCATGTGAATTTTCCGAATGGTTTCCAGCTGCCTGCCTCTAACAGTTTCTGAAAAAATTCTGATGGAACAAAGCCCAAATAATTCCACCATTTCCTCGCAATGAAAAAACGACGACAGGGGTGGACCAGTGCTCACTCAAAGCCTGCCCACAGGCGAATGACGCAACCGACAGGCGTGAAAAAACTCACGCATGCGCACGAAGGTTGAAGCTTGGCTGACATAAAAACATATGAATCAAATCCATATTTTTTGCATAAAATAAAAAGGTCGGATACTTTTGTCACAGACCTTGTATACTATTAAGTAAAACTAACTGACACTGATAATACATTTTCTAAAAAATATATTTTTCTCCTCCACATCTGGGAGGGCAGCGCCCGAGCGCCCCCTATGGGCCAGCCGCCACTGCATGTAATATTCAGTTTGTTACATAACTTAACTCAATGTATATTTTCTGTATGTTTGTCTGTGTAATTGGGTTACATCTGCATACTCCACAAGAGAATGAAAAGTGGAAATCTACCTTATTTAGCCTGTGGGTTAATATATTTTAATTATTGAACAGTCAGAACCAATAAACCAATATATGTAGGTTTTTTTTAACAACAGCAGGGTATTTGAATTATAACTGTGCAGGAAAATTTTTAAAACGAAACTGTCAAAGTGCTAAATTTTTAATTTGTAAAAGTAATTTTAAAGTTCAGTTTCATTCATTATTTAAGCACAGAGGAGGAGAAATAATTTTTCTACTTTCCCTGTTTCTCTTCTGCTGCTGTGACCTGTGCCGTGTCGATATGAAGAGATGTTTACATGATGATAACTTTCTTTATCACTGAGATCTGCTCAGTTATCATGTAACAAAAACATGCAGCTCAGCATAAAAAGCTGCAGCATCTGGTGGAGAGAGTGAGACTTCCAATTTGGAGTCACCAGGGAAGGTCGGCTGAGTCCAGCTTGAGGATGTGGCTTCCTGGTTGGCTGTCAGTCAACATGTTTTATAATTTGACTGTGACCGATGCCTCATCTCCTCAGGCACAGCTCAGAGCTGACTGGAGGTGATGTCTTGGGTAGCCAGCGGCTAAAAAAATGTGTCCTGAGACACCGA
The DNA here is from genome assembly GCF_902500255.1 of Thalassophryne amazonica. Taxonomy (NCBI): domain Eukaryota; kingdom Metazoa; phylum Chordata; class Actinopteri; order Batrachoidiformes; family Batrachoididae; genus Thalassophryne; species Thalassophryne amazonica. The sequence goes on along the minus strand of NC_047121.1, from coordinate 22,232,327 downwards.
ACTGAGTGAGAATAAGGATGCTGAGTTTCATCCGTCCAGCCTCTGCTCCTCTGGGCTGAGGACCTGCAGGACCAGCCGTCCTCTCAGACATGGCACTAACAAGATATATATGTTAACTGTTCCAAGGTTCAAACTTCTTTCTCAATAACTTCTTATATTTTCAAGCATAAAACATGAACCGTGGTTCTTTCTAAATAACTTATCCATTCAGTTTAATTGTAGTTGCCCCAGTGAAAATACTTGCAGCACTTTCATGGATAATTAAAGGATGTCAGGAAATTCAGGAGGCACCAATCCAGAATAGATTTGCAAACCTTCACTATGAATATAAAGGTCTTTATATAACGGCTCAGTGGATTCTTGTCATTTGATTGGTGCTTTGTATGTCACATGACTTGGATTAATTCATCCCATTTGTGTTGCATTGCATTCAGAGTGCGGCTCGGTTACGGCACTCTTGTAATGAATTGATACACGGTTGTAATTGTTTCTTTTTTCTGCTACCTGTCTATCACTTCTTTTAGTTTTTAAGTGCAACAGCTATGAATTTTAGCTCACTGTTGTATTCCTGTGTGAATCGTAGGAGTGGTTAGCTTTTTGTCAGCGGTTAGCTTGCGCTAGCTTTTGCTACACGGTTGGACTCTCTGATGCACAATTTACATTACATTACACTTTACATTGATGTTGCGTGATGATGATAGAAAGGGTCACCCCCTTAGAGACCTGTGTCCGTATGTTAGAGCAGCTTCTTCGTTCAGTGGAATTAGACAAAATGGGTACTTCAGATGAGCTTAGTGTCAGGCTGGCTAATTAGCACTAACTTTGCTCCGCCAGCTAAAGACGATGGTTTTCGGACTGTTTTAGGCAGACAAACTCTCATAAGGTTTGGTGCCCGGTTGTGGTACCCAGTTCACAGTCGCCACTGCTGACTGTGAACCATTTATCAGCCTTGGACATGCCTGTTAACAGGTGTCTTCTGCCGCCTTCTGCAGGCCAAAATGCTGTGCTTTAGTGATAGGGGATTCTATCACCCGCAAAGTTAGATTCCAGCTGCCAGATGACATTAAGTGTGTTCCTGGGGCCAGAGCACCCGACATTGCCTCTTACCTTAGGGTGCTGACATTGCACAATCATTGTTAGCCAAAGGAACCCCACACTAGATATAGCCACATAGTTATTCATTTAATACCATCCCAATGATATTAAGATGAGACAATCGGAGGTCACAAAAATAGACATAGAGAGGATTTGTGACCTCACCAAAAAGATGTGTCAGCATCAGTTAATAGTATCTGGTCCCCTCCTATCTCAGGGTAATGATGAGGCGTTTAGCAGGCTGATGTCATTGAATAGGTGGCTGCCACAGTTTTGTAGACAGCAAGGCTTTAGTTTTATTGATAACAGGGCCTCCTTTTGGGACGCTGTGGCTTGCTGATACCGGACGGCCTTCACCTACTGGGGAAAGCATGTTGACATAGATAAACATAGATAGGTCTTGTCACGCCCGGCGGGTGCCAGGCTCCCGAAGTGTTTGGACCCAAAATGCAAACTCTCGGACTACTGGATGAAGAGAAATCGTGGTCTTTAATTCTGGCTCTGGTTTCGGCACACAACGTGATCATTCGGCGAGGCAGAAGTACAAACAGGGTCAGGCAAAAACGCAGTCATGGGCAAGCAGGGTTCAAAGGCACGAGCAGACAGACATCATGGGCAAGGCAAAAGGCAAAGTCAAAAAACACAAAGCAGGATCTGGATACACGGCAAAACAGGACTAGATACAGAGCTGGTAAGTGTGCAAAGACAACAAACGAGCAAGGGCGTGGTGGCTGGGTGGAGACTAAATAGGACAGGAGTTAACTAGGTGCACGTGAGGAACAATCAAGAAGGAGGCGTGGCTAGTGAACGAAGATACTTCATTGTGCAAGACAGTGAGGGAGGACAACTTAAGGCGGAGTGAAGAAAAGACAAAGATATGTGAACAGGTGCACAAAGCGTGAGTGAAAGAAGACAAAGCAGACAGAGTTAAAGTGAGAGGAAAAACATGACAGGTGCCGGATGTGAAGTGGGAACAAGAGGCAAAAACAAACTGAGCTAAAAACTGAATAGGAGTCAAACAGGAACATGAGGACTAGACTAAACAAGAACTGGCAACATGGACTAGAATACAAGATGGAGCAAAAATACTAAAATGACATTAAACACAACTGACTAAATGAAAATTAGGCAGTAATACCAACCATAGAGAAGAAGTGGAACAAACAATAACCAAAACAAATCCTGACATAACGGTACAACAGATATTATAACCAATAGGAACAAGTGATAACTAAATAAACAATGACTGCCAACTAGAACAGAATGACAGGCCAAAGTAAAAGAACAGAAAACAAAGTGACAAATCAAAACAGAACAGAGAATAACTGTTAATGACTATGATGAAACTGAGGAAACTATGATGAAAAATGAAATAACTAGTGAATTATAACAAAAAGAACAAAGTGACAAGAAAAACATGACAGAATAACTCATGATGAAAATTACTGATAAATCAAAGTTGAAGCAGACGGAAACCATGAAAAGAGGAAAATCAAGGGCTTAGTGCCCTGACCGGGCCCAGTTCCTGACAGTACCCTCACCCCAAGCGGCGGTCACCGGACCGCCAACGCAAAAGAAACCAACACCGGGAGGGCAGCGGGGGAAACACCAAGGAGGCGGGCATACAGGGACCCGGGTGACAACCGGCCACATGGCGTTACCTGGTGCATGACCGAGACGGAGGATCGGCCTGAGATTGGGTCAGGAGGCCGGCCATGAGGCTTTTCACAGTACCTGCTAGTGTCAATGGCCCAACCATGGGGAATACTGGGCACAGAGGTGGAGTCAGGAGTACAAAACCGGCTCGACACAGGGCCGAAACACCTGGAACCAAATGATGAGCGAATCAGCTGCTTAAAGGGGAAATACACCAAGCGGAGAACCCATAGAAACAGAGCAATTAGCCGTGCCCAAAAGAGTCCACAACCCAATGAAAAGGATAGCCGAACCTCATCCTAAAACCACCACCCCCAACTAGCAACACATTCCAACAAATACAGGAAACAATGAATTAATGAGTTCAACAGAGGCTTTACTGACTCATATAGAGACCACTTAAATACTGAAAGGCAGACGAAATGAAGCATACCTGTGCAAACCCCAAATCCACAAATAATTTAGCCCCTCTTGTGATTTGCTACCTGGCCATTCGGATGAGACTTCACCAAGTAAAAAGATCTTTTGGACAGTTTTTTGCCACACAGAGTGTAAACATGGAAGGATTTGTCCTAACGTGTTATGAGCAACATTAAAGTGGACTAACCAATCTTGGAACCAGTATGAAACTCTTGACATAGCCTGGGTATCATTAAGACTGCCTAAATGACAACTAATTCCTGAGGGAGAATCTACCGAAGATACAATTCTGAAGCACAACAGGAAGCACACAGGAATGATCAATTTCTTAAGACATGTATCAGAGAGCCTTCTTAGATTCAATAGTGCCACTTTAAATAGATTCCCAACAAATTTATAAGAATGCCGTTTCAGGATCAGAAGTTGTGCTTTTAACAGATCTGTAACAGGCTCTTGAGAAAGCCATTTCAAGTTTAAGCATGGCGTTTTAAACAGATTTCTCATGGAATGACAGGCATGAAAACAAATCATAAACCAGGCGAAAAAAGAAAAATCACTAACCGTCCAACAGTTAATGTTCTTCAAAGCTGTTCCATGAACAGGTGCTGTGGATGGCTGCAGCTGCACAGGGGCGTATGTTGACGAAGGCAGCCGAAGCTCCGGAGCATCAGCACTGTGCGGGCTCCGACCCCCCTCTGGAGCCGCCGCTGGTGAGTCCACCGCCAAGCGTGAGAAGATCTGTTCAGCTGCTGCTGAGGGTACATCTGCAGCGAAACACGTGGAGGCTGAGTTGACAGCCAGCGATGATGAAACAGGATGTTCCGGTAAACCCTCAGCTGACGTCACAGAAAGAGCAGCTTTGCATGGCGTCTCCAGCGGAGTGACCGCATCCCACGTGGAAGCAGAGCCGGCTGCTGGGGGAAGAGAGACTGAGCGAGCTGTGAAAGTTTCTGACGATGATGAAGACGAGGCCGACGTGGGGAGCGCAGAGACGGAATCAACTGGAGCCGCTGAGAGATTCATGCTGAACGATGCTGAGGTCCCGGGCAGCTCCGTCTGCGTAGTGACCGCTGTGCGCGCTGAGGCTTTCCCGGACGAGATTACAGGTGGTGATGAGCATGACTCCAAAGGTTCTACTGGCAGCAGTGCGGATAGTGACTGCCCAGAGGATCAAGTGGATGTGGCCGCCATCTCGGAAGCAGGTGTTGGAGGAGTTGGCTCGGGCACTCGGGCTGACCTGGGAGTCGGGATCGGGGCCACCCGGAGTGGGCCCGCTGGAGTGTTTGCGCCCGCAACGAGTGGTTCAGCTGGATCCGGATTACTGGGCATTACTTTATTCCGTCGTGGAGCAGGTATGGGAGGAGTCTGGAGTGGGGCCGACCTCAGTGGCTGTATTTCTGGACCAGAAGACATGGAGTAAGAGACCGGCTTCGGTGTTGCGTCGTACCAGGGTGGAGCGAGGGCAGCGTCTGAGAGCGTTATGTCACGCGGCTCCTCATAACAGGTGGACGTGAGCTCGGCCTCAAACAAAAAGTCCATGGGGTCCTGAATACAGGGAGGGACCCAACCCTGCTCAAACTGCGATTTAATGCTCTTAAGCTCTGGAAAATTGTTTACCAGCTCAGGTTCGGCTGAAAAGATCTGATCAAGAGCTGAGAAAATTCGCTGTTTGTTCCGCTGACTGCGGCAGTCCTGATACTCAAAAAATAGTCTTGAATCCTGAATAGTGTATTAGCCGTGTCCTGCAGCGCCTGACCTTCAGCCTCTGATGATGCATCGTCATCAATGTCCTCCCACTCCGAGTCGCTGTCAGTGAGTGGAAGGCTGAATGGTAGATGTCTTCAGGTTGTCCGGGCGGGGAGTTTTTCCACGGCAAAAAATTCGCCAAGATTCTCCAGGTCTGGGAAAAACCTATACAGCCAAGCATTAGCCTCAACAAGATCCAGTGCTTGGTTGAGATAATCAAACCTCTTCTTTGGTGTGAAACAGGCTCTAAAGCAGTCAAAACAGAATTCTATTTCAGAAAAAATGTCCTTGATTAAGGCAAGGTCGTTGGCTGTGGCGACCAGTGTGGAGTTCGCTGGGTCCATTTTCTGGCTCGTTGTACTATCACGCCAGGCTCCCGAAATGTTTGGACCCAAAATGCAAACTCTTGGACTACTGGATGAAGAAGAAATCGTGGTCTTTAATTCTGGCTCTGGTTCGGCACACAAGTGATCAGTCGGCGAGGCAGAAGTACAAACAGGGTCAGGCAAAAAACGCAGTCATGGGCAAGCAGGGTTCAAAGGCATGAGCAGACACAGACATCATGGGCAAGGCAAAAGGCAAAGTCAAAAAACACAAAGCAGGATCTGGATACACGGCAAAAACAGGACTAGATACAGAGCTGGTAAGTGTGCAAAGACAACAAATGAGCAAGGGTGTGGTGGCTGGATGGAGACTAAATAGGACAGGAGTTAACTAGGTGCATGTGAGGAACAATCAAGAAGGAGGCGTGGCTAGTGAACGAAGATACTTCATTGTGCAAGACAGTGAGGGAGGACAACTTAAGGTGGAGTGAAGAAAAGACAAGATATGTGAACAGGTGCACAGAGCGTGAGTGAAAGAAGACAAAGCAGACAGAGTTAAAGTGAGAGGAAAAAACATGACAGGTGCAGGATGTGAACATAAATAACTGGGCATGAGACAAGGACATGAAAGCAGGTGCAGGATGTGAAGTAGGAACAAGAGGCAAAAACAAAAACTGAGCTACAACTGAATAGGAGTCAAACAGGAACATGAGGACTAGACTAAACAAGAACTGGCAACATGGACTAGAATACAAGATGGAGCAAAATACTAAAATGACATTAAACAACAACTGACTAAAGAAAATTAGGCAGTAATACCAACCATAAGAAGAAGAAGTGAACAAACAATAACCAAAACAAATCCTGACATAACAGTACAACAGATATTATAACCAAGAGGAACAAGTGATAACTAAATAAACAATGACTGACAACTAGAACAGAATGAAAGGCCAAAGTAAAAAGTAACAGAAAACAAAGTGACAAATCAAAACAGAACAGAGAATAACTGTTAATGACTATGATGAAACTGAGGAAAACTATGATGAAAATGAAATAACTAGTGAATTATAACAAAAAGAACAAAGTGACAAGAAAAACATGACAGAATAACTCATGATGAAAATTACTGATAAATCAAAGTTGAAGCAGACGGAAACCATGAAAAGAGGAAAATCAAGGGCTTAGTGCCCTGACCAGGCCCAGTTCCTGACAGTTCTAGAGGGAGGGTAACATTAGGACTCCACATCAGGTCATGTAGCAGGTGACTGAAGAACCTGCAGGGCTTACGATTAATGTGGTTATGGATTTCTTTAGCCTAGTAGGAAAATTAGCACAGAAAATCCACAATGGTGACAGTGTAGTTTATGTGCGAAGGAAGGGAAACTTTTGAAGTTGAGACTGTGGCCTGTTTCCACAGATGTACTCATAAAGAGCATAGAGGGACATGTTTTACAAACGTAGTTCCCATTACTACATTGGAAAACAGAATTGAGGATGCCCCACTGGCTGTTCCTGCAACGTCAAATATTCCATGTCTGCTACCTTCAACCCACGTGGAACTTCATATACCCAAACCTAATTTTAGGCTTCTTATATACTCTGGAACCACCCCCAAATCCCAGTAGTCCAAAGTCAACCCCAATATGTCCGTCGTTTGGGTCTCATTAACATAAGGTCACTGTCCTCAAAATTGCTGTTGATAAACATCTAATTATGTCAGATAGGGTTAGATATGATTGGCTTATGTGAAACCTGGGTTAAAGCTACTGGTCTCCTTCCCTTAAATGGAGCCTGGCCACCGGCATACACATTTAGTCACAGCCCTTGTGATAAAGGCAAGGCAGAGGTGCTGGTCTAATTTAGAAATCTGGGTTTATCTTATTGGCTTTTGTTGTCTAAAATATAATTTGTTTAAACATTTGACTCTCTGCTCTGCCCAGGATACTATGTACAGCAAAGGTCAGAAGAATAAAAATCAGCCATACTATTTTGTCACCGCATAGGCCTCCAGGCCCATACTCTGAATTCTTAGATGAATTTGATGAGTTTATCTCTAATTTGGTAACCCGTGTCGACAACATTCTGATTGTTGGTGACTTCAGCATTCATATAAATGAGCCTTCTGGCCCCCTCTGCAAATCATTCATGGACATTATAGATGTATTAGGATTCCAGCAATGCATTCAGGGTTCGACATACATTAGTGGAAATACCGTAGATCTGGTCCTCATTCATAGTATCACTGTCACAAATATTGACATCTCAGATCACTCGCTTGTTAAGTTTCCAGTCTTGTTACCTTGTTCAGTGTAACGAGAAACTTATTTATTGTCACAGCGACACATTAACTCCTCAACTACAATTGAACTTGAAGTCAGACTGCCTGATATCTTTGTGTCACTTTCTAAAAAATGTACCAGAAATAGAAACTGAATGATCCACACAGCCACAGCGCTCCGATACACAAAAAGCTTCATAACGTTTCGGGCAAACTGCCCTTCGTCAGACAGCACACAAAGTGTGAAACACCTGTCTAAATACTGACATGATTAGTAATTGCCCTCATGTGAAGACTAATCAAGCCAAAATTAAAAACATCAAGTCATGATATCCTCAACAAACATACTCACAAATTAATGAGAGTAAGCAGATAAACAGGCGCCAAAGCCAACAAAGACATCAAACAAAACAAAACAACACAAAAAATACACTAATATAAATACAGGCAGAATGTCTGAATAAAATACATGATAACAAATATGATGACAAAATACAGACAGGACACATCCTGCAGGGACCGATACAGCGTAAAACAACTTCATAATTAGAAAAGCAGATTCCATAATAGAAAAGAACATAATAGAAAAAAGCTACATGGTGGACAAAGAATCACAAAGAAATATATATTATATTATAAAAACGGTCTGAGATTGAAGTCCTCATTTAAGCCCCTGGGGGAAAGTGTAATGTGAGTATAAATCCAAAAAGCACATTATAAACATCACCGCCATGATTATTAAGTTGTACATGCTCGATACCCAAGTACCTAAGTGAAGTCACATTATGTTGTTTCACAGAAAAATGAACAGCCACAGGACTTTTATTATCATGATTACAAATTTTGGATGTATGCTCTGAAATTCTTCTTTTTAAGTTCTTGTAGTTTTTCCAGTATAGACTATCCACACGGGCATTTCAACATGTAAATCACATTGGAAGTCTCACATCCCTTACCAAAAAGTAGTATATGCAAGTATGTTTCAAGTATACTTCTAGTTTACTTTTTATATACTTATCAGTACTATTTTTTGGTAAGGGATGTGATAACTCCCTTGATTTTAAAAGTCTTACCCATCCTGGAGTGTTGAAAGATTTCTGTTCTATATGTGAAATTGCATTGACTGCAATGACCACATCTGTAATTACCATCCGGTATCTTTGATAAGGAGCATGAATCAATTAAAGGCAACAGATTAAAACGTACCAACATACTGTTCAAATTAGGTGGTCTCCTATATATAATCCTAGGTGGTGAGGAAAATGCTTTTAAATCTTTCAAATGTGGATCAGTTTCAATGTTTTTTTAAGACTTTGTCAAACTCCCTACTTGAGGACATCATGACTTGATGTTTTTAATTTTGGCTTGATTAGTCTTCATGAGGGCAGTTACTAATCATGTCAGTATTTAGACAGGTGTTTCATACTTTGTGTGCTGTTTGACGAAGGGCAGTTTGCCTGAAACGGTATGTTTTGTTAAATAAAGTTTTGTTTTTGTATCGGAGCGCTGTGGCTGTGCAGATCATTCGGTTTCTATTTTTTGTACAATTTTTCTTGATCCAGCACTCCCTTTCCATTTTTTGGATGTGCGTGTCTTTGTTGCATCACTTTCTAAAAAATGGCCATTCAGTAGATAGTTTTGCTGACAGTTTCAACTCAGCGCTCACAACCACACTTGACATGATCGCTGCACCTACATTAAAACCACACCCCCCAAAACACACTCGCCTTTGTTCAGTGATTACTTATATGGCCTCAAGCATGAGTCTAGAGGTCTAGAATGGAAATGGTGTGGTTCAAAACTAAAAGTATTCCACCTCGCGTGACATGATGCAGTTCTAGACTATAAGCATGCACTTTGTAGTAGACCAATTTTGTAGTAGGCTATTAACAAAAACAAGCATAATTCAAAGTTCCTGTTCAACACGGTGGCAACACTTGTTTACGGACAACCACCTGTAAGTCGCTCTCCATTTCTAGCCCAAGATTTCTTAGATTACTTTGAGAAGAAAATAGATGACTTTAGGTTAATCCGAGCACGCCCTAGTCCGGTTACTACACCCTGTTGCTGAGGTAGATGCCATTAATGATACATAACCTAGAATTACCAAATTGATATTATTTCACTTGGCGTGCTGATAACACTTGTAACTTCTGCTAAAAGCACAACCTGTCTGTTAAACCCTATACCAACAAAACTGTTTAAGGACCTACTGTGTTGGAAATTATTAATCTATCACAAACATCAGGATCTGTTCCTAAATGTTTCAAATGTGCAGTGATTAAACCATTACTTAAGAAATCTAATCTTTACCCTATTCTATTGGAAAATTATAGGCCGATATCAACCTATCATTTTGTTACAATATTCTGGAAAAAGTGGTTTCACAGCAGCTCGTGGACCACCTTACTGAAAATAATCTCTTTGAGCCACTGTAGTTTACATTTAGAACACATCATTCCATGGAGACATCTCTCACCAAAGAGGTAAATGATTTTCTGCTTGCAATGGACTCAGACATCACTATGGTTTTGGTACTGCTAGTTCTTAGTGCTGCATTTAATACAGTGGATCATTGTATTCTATTTGATAGGCTGCTTTTCTCCCTTTATATCGCACCCCTCGGGCACATACTGCGGTGTTATGGGATTACTTTTGTTAGCCACCAAAAAACGTGAATCATCTGCAAATTGTGAATTATCTGCAAACCATTATTTGCAAATGTGAATGCTGAAAAAAATCTCCCAAAACGTGAATGTGGGTCTCAGAAAACGTGAACGCAGGTCTCGCAAAACGTGAATATCATTCATGATATATATATATATATATATATATATATATATATATATATATATATATATATATATATATATATATATATATATGTGTGTTTTTTTCAGTTTTTAAGTAGTTTATGATTTCAGTTCACGGGTCAATTTTACTGCAGGAAATCTTGATCGCAAATCCGGTCTCCACAAAAATTATTATTATTATTTTTTTTTTTTTTTGTGGGGGTGATCCCAGCAGTTTTCGCTTCTGGTGTCAAGCACCTGGTCCCACTGGGTGTGTCCTGCTGTGGGGACAGTGTCAGGTGAGGAGTTTGACTGGGACGGTCCACCTGTCAAACTCACAGAGGACAGAAACCTCCCCCTCCGGTAAAAGGCTCAATAATCTTAAGAGAAACATTGTAGAAAACACTAGTTAGAAACACTAGTTTCTAACCTCAGGAAGGTAGACAACAAGACAACAAGCTACAACCTTATTTTATTAATACAAGCCATCCTCTGAGCTGGAAAAATAATATTGATCTGAATGAGCAGGCACCGGAGAAATGGAATCTTAGGGAAAAAAACAAGACATCAGAAAAATATTCACTAAATTCAGGTGTGGTGTCCCCATATTCATTGCACACATAAGTGGTCTGCTGGTTATACTACAGCACTGTTTGGAAAAAATGTGCAAAAATTGAATTTTAATGAATTAGTGGATTTTATTGCTCATTTTAGGACTTATTTTAATGATGAAAAAAAATCACTAAAATTCAATTTTTGCACATTTTTCACATTGAGTGCTGTAGTACACAGGTGGGATGAAGTCACCATCAAATCACTCTTAAGTCATGAATCAGGAAGTCCCAAGTCAAGTCTCAAGTCATAATGACCACCAATTGTTTGCAAGCTGACTTGAGACTTAACTTGGGACTTGCAGATTGATGACTTGAACATGACTTGACAGTGACTTTGTCCCACCTCTGCTGTAGTATAACCAGCAGGACCCCACTGATGTGTGTGCAGTTGTGTCACTACACTGGATAACATTGACAGTATTGAAAAAAAAAAAAAATTCTCCAAAGCTTTTCACAATGACATTTTTCCAAACTGAATGCTGTAGTATAACCATCATATGCTTTTTTTTTTATCACTTTAGATCATCTTATTAGTAATGGAACAAGTCTCAGCCTCACGTCATCTAAATTCTGGGTCTGTTAGTGAAGCTTAGCGCTAGCGGCCCTCAATCACCTTAGTATTCTCTCTGCTTCCCTGTCAGTTTATTACTGGTGAACTCATACCTTAAGTGCACTTTTTTTGGCCAGCTGATTCTGCTCTTTTGCTCTCTGTCAGTGGTGCGAATGACATCTCAAAAGGTTGACAGGTGCACACCACAGGGCGCTGGACTGACTACAAGATGCCATGGCTGAAGCTGATGCAGCACACTGCAGTCTGCTTTTGGAATGTAGACAGTTCCATGAGGACAGGCCCACTGATGGCGTGAGGACTGGAAGCTGGCCCCGCTTAACAGGGTGGTGGATGACCCCCTGCCTGCGGCACAATGGCTTGTGTGGTCATCTCAATAATGGACTCTGTTTTTGATGTTATTTTGGTTTTCTGTTTCCTTTTTCTCCAGTTTTGTAAAAACTTTATAAAAACCTTGTAGCTGTTAGAATGGGTCACCTCTCTGAGTCTGGTCTGCTTGAGGTTTCTTCCTCAATATCATCAGAGGGAGTTTTTCCTTACCACTGTCATGTGTGTGCTTGTTTTAGGGGTTGGTAAGGTTCTACCTTACTTGCGTGAGGTGCTTTGAGGCAGCTTTGTTGTGATTTGGCGCTATATAAAGGAAATAAATTGAACTGAAATGAAGTATTCGGACAGTGACACAATTTTTGCATCTGCACACTGCCACAATCGTGCTGAAATTACGCAATCAAGATGTGACTGAAGTGTCAACTTGCAGTTTTAATGCAGTTAGAGTTTATTCATACAGTATGAAATTACACTGCAAGTCAATTCGAGTTGCTAGACATCACTCATTGGCTGAGCACACCTGTCAAAATTAATTAGCTGTGGTTGGAGCAGAGAGAGTGAAAAAACATACAGGGCAGGTGCCCTCCAGGAGCAGATTTGGGCAGCCTTTGTGTAGACCTTACCCACCACATAAACAAGCTCACTGGAAAAACTCCCTCTGCGTATTTTGATTGTCGGGAGAAACCTCACACAAACCAGACTCAGCACAGCGATCATCTGGTTTAACCATACTACAGGTCAGGTCAGGGCTTGGAGCAAGTGTTGAGATGCACATCATCACATCCTCCACACTATAGAATCCTTCACAATGCAAGTGATAACAGCCATAATACAAGACAAGAAAAGCACAACACAAACTTGACAGAACATATAATGGCAGAACTTTTGCAGCTCAAGAATCATATATAGAGATGGGATGTCAATGACAGGATAATTGAAAAGACAACAACTACGTTATTTGTGTTCCTATCAAATAGACTCCTCATTAATGATTATATTGATGTCAGATCAGTCACTGAGGCAGGATTTCCCATAGCTCACCCAAACGGAGACTTACCTCCGACCTCTCTCCAAGATACGACAACATCCAGCAAAAGGACTATCCAGGTTCAAAAGTTCACTATGGATTGCATGCATATCAATGAACTTCCACACACTATATGGGACTCCCCTTAGTTAATCTCACTCCTATCCAAATCCTAAATTCTTTCAGTTCAGACACTCATCTGAGTATCCAAAATAGATCCAGAGAGGCCTGTTCAGTCAGACCACAGTGGCGGAAACCTGCAAATATCCTTGAACACTTCCACAGGATTGTATCCATCCATCTTGAGAAATCTGGATGATCAAATCCCACTCATTGCCCTTCTCTGGCATGGCACCTTCCTGGCAATGCTGCAGGTTAAGCATCAAGGCATCCACCAGGAGCGACCCAGAGCAGAGAAAAGAACAGGAATTAGGTGATAATAAGAGCGAAAACTCACTGTAACAGCAGTTTAACTACAAGCAACACTCATCGTGAATTAGAATGAATGAGACTGAACCCTTACCCATAGGTGACATGACTAACAGTAATGGGACACAGCCAATGGTACAATACAACAAAGTATACAGTGCTTCCAGAAAGTATTCATAGCACTTCACTTTTTCCACATTTTGTTATGTTACAGTCTTATTCCAAAATGGATAAAAGTAAGGAACTGAGAGACTAGTCAGGATTGAGGGACAGATGAATGCAGCAATGTACAGAAACATCCTGGATGAAAACCTGCTCCAGACCACTGTTAACCTCAGACTGGGGTGACGGTTCATCTTTAAGCAGGATAATGACCCTAAGCACACAGTCAAGATATCAAAGGAGCGGCTTCATGACAACTCTGTGAATGTCCTTTAGTGGCCCAGCCAGAGCCCAGACCTGAATCCGTTTGAACATCTCTGGAGAAATCTGAAAATGGCTGAAACACTCCTCATCCAACCTGAAGGAGCTTGAGAGGTGCTGCAAAGAGGAATGGACAAAACTGCCCAAAGATACGTGCAACACACTTGTGGCATCATATTCAAGATGATGTGAGGCTGTAATTGTTGTCGAAGGTGCATCAACAAAGTATTGAGCAAAGGGTGTGAATACTTATGTACATTTGATTTCTCTTTTTTAAATAAACCTGCAAAAATAAAACAACAAAAACAAAACTATTTCCATGTTGTCATTATGGGGTGTTGTGAGTAGAATTTTGAGGTGAGAAATGAATGTACTCCTTTTTGTAATAAGGCTGTAACATAACAAAATGTGGAAAAGTGCTGTGAATACTTTCAAGGTGCAGTGTATGAGACAAAACAAAGCACTGTGAGTTGAGTTTTATTGTCTTATTGACTGTGTAAGCCTGATCCCGTCAGATCTAAGAAGCTAAGCAGTGCGGCATTGGATGGGAGACCTCTTTGGAACATCAGCGGCTGTGAGTTTCCCCAGGTAAAACTGGAGTTGCGTCAGGAAGGGCATCTGGCGTAAAACCTGTGCCAAATACCAGTGCGGATCTGGCTTTATCCGCTGTGGCCACCCCGAACAAAAATGGGGCAGCTGAATGGACAATAACATAAAGAATGGAATATTCATTTTAGATTATGTGAAGATTAATTTTTTGGACATCACAATGAAACTGTTCTTTATTGCTTGGCTGTACCACATTCTTTTCAAGCAGAAGGATGCTGTTTGGTGTTATTTGATGGATGTTGAGATTGCCACGGCCGTTCAAATGCTAGAGGATGGTTAGAAAGAGTGGTAGCCAGACATTTTGGTGTAAGCCCCAGCACAATAACCTACCTATGGAGGAGGTATCATGACGATGGCCTTAACACCAGGAGACCTGGGCAAGGTCACACACAGATGACAACTCCCCACCAAGGCCCACCCTTGCTGTGCAGAATTGACATAGTACAGCCAGAGCTTTAGAAATGGATTGTTGTGGGCTGTGGGAGAACATTTATCAGAACAGACTGTTTGGAACAGACTCAGTGATGATGATCTTTGTGGCAGATGGCCATTAACAGCTCCTGATTTGACCACAACAAAATGGAGAGCAAGGATGGAGTTTGCAAGGGATCATGAACACTGGCAACTTCTTGTGGACTCCTGTACTTTTCACAGAGGAGAGTCCATTCAGAGTGACAACAAATGATAGGTGGGACAGAGTGTGCAGACGTGGCAAACAATATGCCCAGTGTAACATTGTGAAATGTGAACAAGACAGTGGTGGTGCTGTTATGGTCTGGGGAGGCATATACGAGGTCTGTTAGAAAAGTATCCGACCTTTTTATTTTTTTCAAAAACTATATGGATTTGAATCATGTGCGCGTCGGGAGGCAGCCGCTCATGGCGCGGGACAAAGAACACCTCCGTGTTGGAAGTCTCACAGGACAAATTGGAACATGCCCAGCTGTTAAACAATTTCTCAGATACTCACTTGACTGAAAAGCCACCGAAAGCCATCTGAATCTTACGAATGGTTTCCAACACGGAGGTGTTGTTTGTCCCGCGCCATGAGCGGCTGCGTCCCGACGCGCAAATCCGTCCACACGTCTTTCATTACAAAATCTCCTTTAACAGTGGAATGTGCCGATAAAGTGCTGATCCCGACCTCTTCTGAAACTTCTCTGCTAGTCACACGACGTCCTGCATCAACAGAGCCTTAAATTTGGAAGTGATCTGCTCGTTCCAGCCTGTCGATGGCTGCTCGGGGCGCGGTGCGCCGTCCGGCGCTGTGGGCCGTTTTTAATCCACTTTTAATGGTCCTTAATCAGTGTGATACCAATAGAATCTTCACCGAAAGCCATCTGAATCTTCCAGATGGTTTCCATCTGGCTGGCTGGCAGAGTTTCTGAAAAAATTTTCATGGAACAAAGCGGCAGTCGCTCCGCCATTCCTAAACAATAAAAATCAGATGAGGGGGGTGAACCAGTGCTCACTCAAAGCCTGCCCACAGGTGAATGACGCAACCGACAGGCGTGAAAAAACTCACGCATGCGCACAAACGTTCAAGCTTGTCTGATGCAAGCGCACATGATTCAAATCCATATAGTTTTTGAAAAAACAAAAAGGTCGGATAGTTTTCTCACAGACCTCGTACATTGACAAACGTGCAGACCGAGTTGCGCTTGATAAAGGTATACTGATAGCTTTGAGGCACAGAGATGTAAACACGCCGCTAACAAAGGACACCAAAGCCAAAATGAAACAAGAAATCTGGACTTACGCTGACTTTCGGAGACATCGTTTAACTGTCGTCCAGCTTAGTTTCTGTAGCTGGCGCTTCGTCAGAATTTTAAAACTGTCCTGACGACAGCCACAATTTGTCCGTATTCCATTTTGCTTTCTGTCTTGATGGTTCCTCATTGTTTGCGTCGTTCCCGTACCATCAGCATTCTGTTTGATTGTCGTCCAACTTCGTCCAACCTCCATCCGCCCTCTTTCTCTCTCTCTCTCACTCTCCAGCCTCTCAATGCCTCTGGCTAAGACGTGCGTGCCACACGTTGTCAAAACAACACGGCTGAAGTGAGTCTGTGCTGTCTCATTGCAGAAATGATCACACGCTGGGGCTTCATTTTTAATTTGTTTATAAGCGTCAAGGTCGCTGTTCGCTTCATTTTTCTTTAGTTAGTTTCGGTTTCGTTTCTGTCTTTTATGCGCTCACACTCACAGGCTTTTCGGTGATGGGACTCATTCATCCACTTTTTCTCAATGCTTTCCTTATTTCATGGTCCAACAATAGTCGCCTGTCTGACAGATCATACAAAGATACTGAAACATATCCTACTAGTTTGTTTTGTTGTTTATAGGATAAATTTGGGTGAGCCAAGTATTTAGCACTGAAATCCTACTCCAAAATATGCTGCCACTAAACCTTGTCATGTGAGTCATGTATATTGTAAAGGAAATCAATTACGTGGGCCTCTTGTGTGCTGAAATTCTTCTCTGTTTCTCAGCATTCCAAACATTGGTGGAGCTCCTTCTAGTCCATAATTTTGTATTTTGCATCATGCAGTGTCACCATCATTTGATTACCCATAATTCCTTTCTATGCATTGGCCAGAAGCAACACAGATACCGTTTCTTGCCATTAATCTATTCTGTGTGCTCTTCTTTATGTCAGGCAAATAGTTTTACCTTGCTGTTAGAAACACATGATATATTCCATAAAGATAAACGATAAAAGGTCCAAATTGACATTAATGGGCATTTCTGTTTCAGCTTTATGTATGGTGAGCTGACGGACAAGAAGACCATTGACAAAGTCCGGCAGACGTTTGACAACTATGAGTCCAACTGCTTTGAAATCCTGCTGTACAGGAAGAACAGTGAGTGCTTAGGTCTTTGTTCATTTATCACCACACTTAAAGCCTTGCTAAATCAAAGATTACTTAAGGTGCACTGACATTTGCATGACTTTGATGCACACACTTGCACGACCTGTGTTGTGCAGAAGAGTAAACCCGTCTTTAACAGGTCCATTTTACGTTTCTATGTGGCGTTTCTGCAGGAAACCCTGTGTGGTTCTACATGCAAGTGGCTCCCATAAGGAATGAGAATCTTTAACAGGTCCATTTTACGTTTCTATGTGGCGTTTCTGCAGGAAACCCTGTGTGGTTCTACATGCAAGTGGCTCCCATAAGGAATGAGAATGACAAGGTGGTTCTATTCCTCTGCACCTTTAAGGACATCACTCTCTTCAAGCAGCCCATCGAAGACGAAACCACAAAAGGCAAGTGTTTGTCAGCGGCACCCCTTTTTTCTGGTACAATTCCTACATTGTTTTTAAGGACTTTGTCACATTTGAAGGCCTACCTCATTTCTTTGGCTCGTTGATGCCAAAACAATCATATGTAGCACAGCGATGCTGTTCAAGGGTCAAAAAAGTCCACACGTTATCTTTGCTGTAGCCAATGAAAATGGGCCACGGTGTCTTGTCATTCTATCTATCTATCTATCTATCTATCTATCTATCTATCTATCTATCTATCTATCTATCTATCTATCTATCTATCTATCTATCTATCTATCTATCTATCTATCTATCTATCTATCTATCTATCTATCTATCTATCTATCTATCTATCTATCTATCTATCTATCTATCTATCTATCTATCTATCTATCTATCTATCTATCTATCTATCTATCTATCTATCTATCTATCTATCTATCTATCTATCTATCTATCTATCTATCTATCTATCTATCTATCTATCTATCTATCTATCTATCTATCTATCTATTGTAACTAAGTAATTTAGTAACATTTATACATGTCCAGGTGCACATGTAATACACATTCCACATATATACTACTAGTTAAACATTTGGACACACTTTCCCACTCAGTTGAATGGGAAAGTGTGTCCATTCTTTTGCCTGTTACTGTAAATATCGTCTAGGATTGGACAAAAACAAGCAGAAAAACATGTTTCCATTGTGTTCCTGAAATGAAGCACACCAATTAAACAAGAACGGCGATGGAGAAGGCTCTGTCACCCCAGGTTCGGAGCCTGGTCCTACAGGGGAGGGACAGGAGGTTAGCGTTGGAGGAACGGAGGGATCGTGGTGGAGTATGGGGCAGGAGCAGGTCAGAGAGGTAAGAAGGTGCCAGGTTGTGGAGGGCTTTGAAGGTGATAAGGAGAGCTTTAAACTGTATGCACTGAGGGATGGGGAGCCAGTGAAGATCTTGGAGGACAGGGGTGATGTACTGGTGGAACCGGGTTTGTGTGAGGAGTCGAGCAGCAGAGTTCTGGATATACTGAAGTTTCTTGAGAGTTTTGGATGGTGTACCATAGAGAATACTATTGCAGTAGTCGATTCTGGATGTAATTAATGCGTGGATTAAGGTTTCAGCGGCTGAGAAGTTCAGAGATGAGCAGAGATGGCGATATTTTTAAGGTGGAAGAAAGCAGATCGGGTTATTTGTTTAACATGGGATTCAAATGAGAGGGTGGGGTCAAAGAGGATACCAAGGTTACGGACAAGAGGGGAAGGAGTGAGTGTGGTGCTGTCAAGATTTAGGGTGAAGTTTGAAGCGGATATAGATAAGGCAAATTTTGATGTAAGATTTATAGTTTTAAATTGCCAATGATCAGAATTTTCAAAAACATGACTTTTTGTAATGTTTCTGCTTTGTTAAAGTATTACAGGGCAATGATGTGACATAATGTGCAGGGATCCCAAATGAATAATGGCTGGATGACATTTATGTAATTAAGCTGTCACTGGGGTTTGTTTTGGGACATGTAATAATGGTCTGTCCATCATTTTCTTTAATTTTTTTTAACTTTGTTTGCTTCCCCTTTACGCCTTTTTAATCTCATCTTATTTTTTTATATTTTCTTTTCATTGTTTCTTCTCTCTTTCCTTCCACCACATGTCCTTTTTTTGTTCTCTGTGTTCTTGTGTTATTCTTTGTCCTTTGTCATTGCTTTCCTGCCAACATTCTCTCTTTTTTTCTCTTGTTACCAGTCCGTTGTCTCCCTTTGTTCAATCTGGAGCTGTAGCTGGATGTGAAAGACAAGTCAAGTCTTCTTTCTCTGCGCTGTGCAAATGTTAGAGTTGTTAGGATTTCTTTGAAGAGGTTGTCAGGTGGTCAGGAATCACAGTTGATGTGGCTGTCTGTGTTGGCCTTTTTATTCTGACTGATTCACAGTGTCAGCGTTAGGCTCTGGGAGCCACTCGTGGCTCATAAATGGATGTTTTTTCCCGCTTCATTCACTGCTTTTTTCTTATGCACATCTAATAGGTGCACCCAGTAATTATCTTGAATTTCATTGAGCGCATAAGATATATACAGTAGTGTTCAGAATAATAGTAGTGCTATGTGACTAAAGAGATTAATCCAGGTTTTGAATATATACTCAACAAAAATATAAACGCAACACTTTTGGTTTTGCTCCCATTTTGTATGAGATGAACTCAAAGATCTAAAACTTTTTCCACATACACAATATCACCATTTCCCTCAAATATTGTTCACAAACCAGTCGAAATCTGTGATAGTGAGCACTTCTCCTTTGCTGAGATAATCCATCCCACCTCACAGGTGTGCCATATCAAGATGCTGATTAGACACCATGATTAGTGCACAGGTGTACCTTAGACTGTCCACAATAAAAGGCCACTCTGAAAGGTGCAGTTTTGTTTTATTGGGGGGATACCAGTCAGTATCTGGTGTGACCACCATTTGCCTCATGCAGTGCAACACATCTCCTTCGCATCATCCATGAAGAGAACACCTCTCCAGCGTGCCAAACACCAGCGAATGTGAGCATTTGCCCACTCAAGTCGGTTACGACGACGAACTGGAGTCAGGTCGAGACCCCGATGAGGACGCTGAGCATGCAGATGAACTTCCCTGAGACGGTTTCTGACAGTTTGTGCAGAAATTCTTTGGTTATGCAAACCGACTGTTTCAGCAGCTGTCCGAGGGGCTGGTCTCAGACGATCTTGGAGGTGAACATGCTGGATGTGGAGGTCCTGGGCTGGTGTGGTTACACGTGGTCTGCGGTTGTGAGGCTGGTTGGATGTACTGCCAAATTCTATGAAACGCCTTTGGAGACGGCTTATGGTAGAGAAATGAACATTCAATACACGAGCAACAGCTCTGGTTGACATTCCTGCTGTCAGTATGCCAACTGCACGCTCCCTCAAATCTTGCGACATCTGTGGCATTGTGCTGTGTGATAAAACTGCACCTTTCAGAGTGGCCTTTTATTGTGGACAGTCTAAGGTACACCTGTGCACTAATCATGGTGTCTAATCAGCATCTTGATATGGCACACCTGTGAGGTGGGATGGATTATCTCAGCAAAGGAGAAGTGCTCACTATCACAGATTTAGACTGGTTTGTGAACAATATTTGAGGGAAATGGTGATATTGTGTATGTGGAAAAAGTTTTAGATCTTTGAGTTCATCTCATACAAAATGGGAGCAAAACCAAAAGTGTTGCGTTTATATTTTTGTTGAGTATATTTCTTATTGTTACATGGGAAACAAGGTACCAGTAGATTCTCACAAATCCAACAAAACCAAGCATTCATGATATGCACACTCTTAAGGCTATGAAATTGGGCTATTAGTAAAAAAAAAAAGTAGAAAAGGGGGTGTTCACAATAATAGTAGTGTGGCATTCAGTCAGTGAGTTTCGGCAATTTTGTGGAACAAACAGGTGTGAATCAGGTGTCCCCTATTTAAGGATGAAGCCAGCACCTGTTGAACATGCTTTTCTCTTTGAAAGCCTGAGGAAAATGGGATGTTCAGGACATTGTTCAGAAGAACAGCATAGTTTGATTAAAAAGTTGATTGGAGAGGGGAAAACCTATACGCAGGTGCAAAAAATTATAGGCTGTTCATCTACAATGATCTCCAATGCTTTAAAATGGACAAAAAAACCAGAGACGTGTGGAAGAAAATGGAAAACAACCATCAAATTTGATAGAAGTGTTGGGAAAGTGTAGTGACACGGACCCACAACAGGGGGCGCAAATGATCGGACAATGAAAGAGTCGAATATGAACACTTTACTGTTGTGAAAGAGCACAACAAAAACACAGAGTATTACAGAATTTGAGCAAACAGTCAATCCACAAAGGTGACGTGTGCGCAGGCTCGAGGATAGAAGACGTCTGTCCTGAGAAGAACCGGAACCACACGATTTCCTCCACCACCGAACCTGGAGAATATTGGAGCCGCCAAGTTCTGAGTCCCCAGGTGGCCACCG
The DNA here is from genome assembly GCF_902500255.1 of Thalassophryne amazonica. Taxonomy (NCBI): domain Eukaryota; kingdom Metazoa; phylum Chordata; class Actinopteri; order Batrachoidiformes; family Batrachoididae; genus Thalassophryne; species Thalassophryne amazonica. The sequence continues at coordinate 22,210,752 of NC_047121.1, read as the reverse complement.
TCTCCGAGTATCGGATCTGGTACTGCTGGTAAAGTTGTTCTTTTTGGGTCCAAGGGCCGCAGACAGTTTGTGAGATGACCCCAAACTCTGAATTCAAGCCACAGTTCACAGTGAAGACAGTGAAGCATGGTAGTGCAAGCATCATGATATGGGCATGTTTCTCCTACTATGGTGTTGGGCCTATATATCGCATAGCAGGTATCATGGATCAGTTTGGATATGTCAAAATACTTGAAGAGGCCATATTGCCTTATGCTGAAGAGGACATGCCCTTGAAATGGATGTTTCAACAAGACAATGACCCCAAGCACACTAGTACACAAGCAAAATCTTGGTTCCAAACCAACAAAATTAATGCCTCACAGATGTGAAGAAATCATGAAAAACTGTGGTTATACAACTAAATACTAGTTTAGTGATTCACAGGATTGCTAAAAGAGCAGTTTGAACATAACAGTTTTGAGTTTGTAGCGTCAACAGCAGATGCTACTATTATTGTGAACACCCCCTTTTCTACTTTTTTTTCCTAATAGCCCAATTTCATAGCCTTAAGAGTGTGCATATCATGAATGCTTGGTCTTGTTGGATTTGTGAGAATCTACTGAATCTATTGGTACCTTGTTTCCCATGTACCAATAAGAAATATACTCAAAACCTGGATTAATCTTTTTAGTCACACAGCACTACTATTATTCTGAACACTACTGTACAACACATTACATAAGCAGAGAGCACATTGCAACTTGTCAGGTTTTATTTTGACCAAGCTAACCAATCAAACTTCCCCTGAGTTTTGCATAAAAAAGACATTTTATAGCGTTATAGGAATGTTCTTTTATAGACTTTCCAGAACATTGCTGGGGTGACTAAGAATGTTACCAACCAACAGTGGTGGTCACAGCTAACCAAAAAGTTAGCTTCGATAGCCATTAATAAGATAACTGAAAAGTTATCTTTTATGATGATAAACTGATAAACTGTTAAAAAAAATGTATCTTTATTTACAGATAACCGATAACGAATAACTATTAGTATTGATTTGGACACAGCCACATCAGATTACAATTACACTGTCAGCTTCTGATAACCCAGTTTCACTTTAAGTGCTGCAGGGGCTGCCAGGTAAATTCAAGGATTGCAAACACAAAGAACACACGAAAAATGAATAAATAAAAAAAATAAAACCCCAAACACTGTCATCATCTTTCAAAAGCAGTAAAACACAGCATTAGAATTCACAGTTTATCTCGGCATTAGATACACCGTCATTTACGACCTGAAAGCTGCCGCTTTTTTCGCATGCTTTGAACCCTGCGGCTTAAACAACCGAAATACAGCCATTAATGCATTGATTGGCAGAGTAAAATACACCTAGTAAATATAAATTCTTACCTGTTAGTTTTAGTGGGATTCATCTGACTAAATAATCCACATAAAGCATCCTTTTTGAAAATCTAAAACAGTGTCTAAATGTGAAGAAAAGTCCCTCTGCACACACAGCTGTGCCATGAGAGCTTCTCTCCCCCACCTAGTCTTGGTGATTAAAGTACAGCCACAAAGAAATAAAATAAAATAATGTTAAAATTAATCTGTTTTGTTTTTGTGTCAAGTGGACAAGTCACTGTAATGTCCAAAGTGAACCTGAACTACACTAGCCACAATGCCCACTGCGTCAACTGGCCGATCACGTTTTGCACTTAATGACGACGTCATGAGCAAGCGACAGGCAGCCAGTCTGCTCAATGGCTTCAAACACACAACAAATGGACTAAAATGTTTGATTTTAGGGTTTACAAACATTTTTGACCATTAAACTCTACCAGCAAAGAAAATGTTATCGGACTAAAAGTTATCAGAACTAAATTTATCGGAAGATAATTGTTCCGATGATGGTTTTAAAACTTATCTGAAAAGCTAATCCAATAGCAAAAACATTAGCTTTGATAATTATCTGCTATCGGATTAGCTGAACTGCCCCCACCACTGCCAACCAATGTATCAGGAACAGTGCTTCAGCATTGTGACATAACTTTGCTGCCATGTAATTATAACCCCATTTAGAATGACCCCCTCAAAAAACCAGAGTGAATATGACAAATATAAGTCAATAAAAATAATACAAATTTAAGCAAGGTTATCAAAGCTGGTAAATGTGATGATCCAGGGCCACAATACACTAAAGTTACTGGTGTGTCCAAGGTGCCCTAGTAAGGGTGATGTCAAATGAATGACCAGAATATTGCCTTAGTAACTGTTGCACCATGAGTGGATCTTGCCTCACCAAGCTACCTGGCAATTGGTGCGAACCAGGTGCTAATGGTACAAAAATACAAATTGAACAACACTAAAATTTCACTCAGTGAAAATACGGGCGCACTGACTTCTTAAACAGCAAACTTGATTGGGTCAAGACCGCAGCAGCTGACAGCCCTGACTCCAGGACAAAGTAACCATGTCCTTAGTTATTAATACATATATGGCTTAAAATAGTTTAGAATGAAGACTTATTAAAAACAAACAAGCAAACAAACAAAAAATGCAAAAACATTATTATGAACTAGGGCAGCACAGTGGCTCAAAGGCTGCGGGTTCACTTCCCACCTGGGACCTCTCTGTGTGGAGTTTGCATGTTCTCCCCATGTTTGCGTGTGTTCCCTGAGGGTGCTTCGGCTTCCTACCACATCCAAAGACATGCAGGTTAGGTGCCGGAAACTTTAAACTGACCGTTATGTGTGTGCGGGTGTGAATGTTTTTGTTTGTCTATATGTGGCCCTGTGATAGACTGGCATCCTGTCCATGGTGTACCCGCCTCACACCCTATAACTGCTGGGATATGCTCCAGCCCCTCTCTGACACTTAAATGCAGTATGTGGATATAGAAAAGGGATGGATGGATTGTCATGAACTAGCTATACAGACCAAAACATGGATATTTTATACAAGGGAGTCTATGGGGAGTGAAGCCAGCTTCAAGCAGCCATTCGAAGAACTGCGAAACTTTCCACTTTAGTGTTTGCTTAATTCTTCAGTGCTAGAGGTTGTTGTTTGATCCTGACATTTGGCTGGGAAAAGGCTTGGGAATACCAACGTTTGTCATTTGCCATTTAACGTGGACATGCATAGGCAAGGAAATCTGACATAACACTGACCTGCGCTGGATCTGAAGTAGCAAACCCAAGCAGTCAGCGGCAGCCAATAAATAAACAATTAAATATAGGAATAGAAGTGGTTAAAACGCTTTTGTCATTTTAATTGATTTTTTTTTAATCTCTGGAGTGAGACCATTTAAATGGCCCTTTGGGGTCACTGTGGAAGTATTACTAATTTGGCTGAATAACTGGCCAAAACACTTCAGTGTACTCAGCATATAAGTGTGGCGTGACTGATGTTGCAGCGGGAAGGGAGCGTTAGCTTGCTCTCATCCAGGGTCTGGAAGCTTAAACAATGGCCTATTTGCAGTGTCACAAAGGCCATTTGAAGCAGAGTGAGATTTGCTGCTGCAGGGGCAGATCGCTGAGTTTGCTCTTGCAGCAGATCAAAAGTTGCTCACAGTTCTGTCTCTGGCTGGTTCTGCAGCTCAACATGCCACAACACATGCATGTCTCAGCACCAGTCACACAGTCAGCTAAAGATGTCCACACACATCCACAAAAAAGCAAAGTCTCCAGTTTTAATCATGTCCACACACATCCACAAAAAAGCAAAGTCTCCAGTTTTAATCATATTGACGCAATGTGTTTCACTCAGGCTCCGCCCCACACAGCTACGAGACAGAAACGCTTATCAATCCTTATGCCCCATCACACATATTAGGGCCCCTTCAAACAAAGCTCGAATAAGTATGAATCAGGGCAAATCACAGCCCAAATGAGCGAGCCGATGTCGGGAGGGACACACGGTCAGGCAGGTGGGAACAATCCCGCTGTCACGGATTCATGCACGCTCATGTGCATGTGCACCTGTGAGTGGCGCGTCGCAGGACAGACACAGCGTCATGTGTCATGAGCGTTCACATGATCTGACGGTCCATTTCACCTGGCACAGCAGCCGCTCCAACATGTCACAAAAGCCATATATGTTTTTATTAGAGCTGGGTATCGATTCAGATTTCAAGAATCAATTTGAATCCGATTCTTAAGATTCAGAATCAATTATTTCGATTCAATTCGATTCGATCTGATATTGATTTGGGTTTGGCTTATTAAGACCATTTTTGAGCTCTTACCTAAATGTCTAGTTATGTGTAGCGGCTGCACTCTGCATTGTGTTGTTATGACTCCACCCATTTGCTCCCCTCGGGATGCGAACTCACGATCCTCGGCATGGAAATCGGACTCTCTCACCAGAAGGCTAAAACCCAGGGCTCTGGCCTTGTGACCAGAGAATCCTTTTGAGCTGTTGGGAGTGAGGTTTACTAACTACATCTGCACAGCGACATCTGCTGGCCTCCGTTACATAGGCATCATAATACTAGTATTGTATTGACATTTGACAGCAAATTAATAAACTATTGTTAGTTAATGATTGCTATAAGACTGATGGCATGGACCAATCCCCCTCCCAAAATGATAGAGTAGTATGTTTATCTTACAAACATACTGAAAGGCAGAATTACTGAACAGATCCAGGGCAGCCAACAGAGGGCACCAGAGGTACTTGGTTCATTGGCCCTGACACAGGTACCTTTCTACACCCTTCCATGTTTTGGCCTGATGCCTTGTTTCTTTTGGCTTTAAAGTAGGGCTGTAACAACGATTTAAAACAAACAAACAAACAAACTGGCTTTACTTCACGAAATTTGGTCCTCAAAATGCAGGCAATAGTGTTTTGGAGAGGTATAAATTAAAAATTTTCCATGGGAAAATGGTCCTGGTCTCCCCTACAAACACTCTCATCTGCAGTGCTGGCTGTGCAGCACACAGCAGGATGAACCTCTCCCACAGCCTTTTGAACCAGTTGTACTGCTCCTTAATCTGTGTGATGCCCATAGGATCGTCACCGAAAGCCGTCTGAATCTTCCGAGTGGTTTCCACCTGGCTGTCGCCCAGTTTCTGGCAAAATTTGGTGCAGTAGCGCTGTTCCAGTCGTTCCGTCTTTTTCCTTGCAAAGAAAATCCCACGAGAGCACTACACACGACCTCACACGAAGGCTGCTTGCCAGCAAATGACGCAATCGACAGGCATGAAAAAATTCACGCATGCGCACGAAGGTTCAAGGTTGGCTCATGCGAGCACACGTGATTCAAATCCATCAGGTTTTTGAAAAAAAAAAAGGTCCGATACTTTTCTAACAGACCTCATATGTATATTACAGTGGTGAGATCCGTTCAGCTCTGAGCCTCTAACACGTGCAGTGACACATTACTGTGCATGAGACAGTGGTGAGGTGCATCTGCCCATGGTGTCGCAAATATGATGGGCACAATATTTCACATTATTTATGTTGCTCATGGGAAGGAATGGAAATATATCTGTACTGTACAGCCCAGTCTCACGTTTTTTTTTCATGCTCCCGTGACGAAGTTAGTAAAATTTTTGTGACAGGGTTTTTTTAAATTCACTATTACTAACCCTACTCCTAACCCCAACCCTAACCTTAACCATAACCTAATCCTACTCCTTCCCCCCACCCTAAGCATAACCACCCCGACCCCCCTGCTTCACTTTTAATTTTGTGCAGCCGTGAGCTGTTAGAATGTATTTGTGCCACCGTGATGAAAATGAGGCGCTTTTCATCACAATATCATGAACCAATAGATTAATGTATATTTCGTGCTGCTGAATCACGACTTGCCGTGAGACCAGGTTGTACTGTAAGGTCTATTATAGATATAACAGCCTGTTCAAATCTGCACGCGGCGTGTACTTTGTGACGCATTGACCTGCAGTGGGACACGGTGCTTTCAGTTTGATTGGGTGCTGTTCACATTCACTGCACATGATGAATGCCTGCCACATACATGTTATTACATATCAACATTTCCTTTGCCCTCCCTGGCCACGTGTCTCTGGAGGTGGACACGTGGCACAGGCAGGACATGCTGGCAGACTTTGCCATGACCGATGCATCTCAGAGCTCAATCAACTGTGATCAGATAATTTCAAATGCTGCTATGACACCACCAGAATATGTAGATTGCGATCAGATGGCACACAAACTGCACATCGGTCACCATTAGCTGTGTGTCCCATCTCAACAGCGCCAATAGTGTTTTGAACTGTGCAACATATTTGGGATACCCGAGTGAATGGGACCAACTAGGTCAATGGTCACCAACCATGTTCCTGGAGGGCACCTATCCTGCATGTTTTCCAAGTCTACCTACTCAAGTCACACCTGCTTTTTTTTTAAAAGTGGTGTCTTCCAGCTCTTGGTTGGTTGAGCACAGCTGATAGAGTTTATTGCCTGGGAGTGGAACAGGGAGAGTTAGAAAACATGCAGGACAGGTGCTCTCCAGGAACCCTGAACTAAGTAGACTGTTCTGAGACCGCTGTCCGTCTTCTGACTGCTCCTTAACACTCCTCGCCTGTGGCCAGATGTGTCATTCTGATGCCATTCGGCCACAATCGGCCTATGTGTGATGGAAGTCTCAAAATGTATCACTCTCTCAGTGACTCCTACGCTTATATGAAAGATATTTGATCCTTGTCAGGTAGGTGCTGCTACCACAGGTCAATCATTCAGGTCAATTTTGGGAGCATATGCTCATGCTGCATGTCACTGCAACTGCTAAACTATACAATTGTCTTGAATGCTGGACATCAACCACCTAGGCAGACAACGGATCCATCCCCACCTCTCAAAAGTCAAACTCTTTTTGCCACAGCAAGGTGGAATGTGGGAATCGCCTTGGCCTTGTCAAGTTGACAGACCAAAAAGAATTGGACCTTTGTTGTTCTTACAAAAATCGAGATTCAAGAATTCAAGAATTCAAGAATCGAGACACAATCGACCCTGCTACAAACCCACCCTGCAACCCCAAACCGACCCTGCAACCCCAGCCTTTATTTGAAGGCTGACATGTACATTCCCCAAATAGATCACCAGTCAGTGAGTTGAATTTTTGGTCTTGTTTGAGAGCTCTGCTTTCAGCCGCATAGTCCAGTAAATGAATGGCCATAGGTCAACAAAATTGTTGCCAAAGGTTTTTCAACTGATTTGGGTGGGAAATTAGCTCTGCTAGCCAGGAAAAAAAATCTACCACGATCTGCTTGGTGCTAATATCCTAAATTAACAAAACTCAAAGATGGCTGCCACTGATTCCACCACAAGCTACAAAATTGCCATAATTCCCTTAATATAACAGCTAAAAAGGCAACCAAGGTATCTAAAGCTATGTTTTTTTTTTTGTCAAAAAAGTCATTTCTGTTGAGGGATTTAGACTAGTTGTCACAGGTTTGTAGGTAATAGTACCTTATACTCAAAATTGTTGTTTAAATTATGAAATATTGACAAGTATGAATTATATTTCTCAGCAGGTGAAGCATAGAATTTGTTTGAGTTCTTCCTCCAATATTGCCTGATTGTAGATGCTGTATTTGTTTTAGGTTGCATGTGCATGTAGCATAAGTGTGGTTGAGGGTCGTTGAAGTAGCTGATGGAACCATGGCTTGTGTCATCTGTGGACAGTTGGTTGACAGATCTTCACAAGTCCAGTGAATTTGTCAAGTTAACTGAGAAAGGAGCCCATTGAGCCCATCGAACCCTCTTGCGGCAGGTGGAGGCCAAATTCCAGGTGACACACATGAACATCTAACACCACTCGCATGGCACTTAGAAAATGTGTGGCCATTCGCACTGTTAGCACGAAAGCAGGTGATCTGAATGTCACCTCTGACAGGACATGCATATCAGGTCGTGGAGGCTGTGAGCTGAGCGCCACAGGACCAGGACAAACCAACAGTGCCACAAATACGCCACTTGCATTCACATATCAGCAGAAATATGCCATACCAAATGTCATTTTGTCAGTTATCACAGCGCTTTTTTCTTTTTTTAGAAAATACATTTATCTGCTTGCTGATTTTAGCTATTTCATGCTCCTGTTACAAGACAGTGATTGTAGTGCAGGGGTAACATTTCTGTCTGGTAATCAGAGCATGCAGGTTTGAACCCCATGGCATTTTTTTCTTTTTATTTAACTGGGGTTATTTAACCACAGGCTTCTGTATTGTGTCCCCTTTTATGTATTATTTATATCATCCCAGTGATATTCACAAATTATATAGCTGGTTTTATACAGCTGGTTTTTATTTTATTTTCCTCCACATCAGCGACGTGATGTGGTACACCTCGTCCCATGGAACACAGTGTGAGCAGCTGCAGCTGGAACACGCTGTTTCACTTCAAACGGCTGTCATGCCCACATACTTCATTGTAGATCCTTCAAACTTGCTGGACATGATGAGGGCTCCGCCCTGAACATGTGCATATATTATCTTCCCACCCTTACGAAAAATTAGTACTGATAAGTATATAAAAAGTAAACTGGAAGTATACTTGAAACATACTTGCATGTACTACTTTTTGGTAAGGGCACCTATCTCATAGCACACCCCCCTTTGGTAACAGGAAATGTCCTATTTATGCTTTAACAGGTACTGATGTCACATAGTTAACCCCATCAGCTTCATTTCACTTGTAAAACATGCAGAACAAGGTGGTGAATATATGCGATGATCGCCGTGAAGCTATGAGTAATGGCGTTCATGTGGCGGTGTGCCAAATATCGATCATTTGCCATGAAATTACATTCTTCCTTTTGATGGGTTTAATTTTGTCATATCATCATGGAAATTGATGCACTGGTCAAGCATGACAACATCTTACAAATAACGGGCTTTGTCCATGGGCAGGACAAAATGCCTCAATAGCACCCCTTTGCAAATTTCAAAAACCCCTCCCCCTAGGGGTTTTTTTGGAGTAGGGAGATGAACATTGGTAAACATGTGTTACTTACATACAAATACACATACAAAAAAGTCTCTTGCACCATTGGTCTAACTAAACAGGACGTTGGCTATTTTGAATTTTTGTGTAATTTTGGCGTGATTTCCACACATTGTATTTGAACAAACTTCTCCTAGGGATTTTGACCAATGCATTTCAAATTTCTTTCAAATCACCCAGAGACTATACCGATTAAAAGTTATCAACAGCTTTTTTCTATGTCAAAACGTGTGGCCGCTATGGCACCACCATTTTGACTTTTCCATGGAACATCAAGTCATGATAACTCCTTCATGCTTTCTCTGACTGACTTGAAACTTCACATGCATGATGAGGGTCGGTCCCTGAGCACACCTGCCCCCTCTGTTTGTGCTCTGAGTGCCCCATAGTGGATGAACCATCAACTTGTCAGAACTCCTTCATGCACTGTGTGATTTGCTTGAAAATTGAACTATATGATGAGTGTCTGCCCCTGTGTGCACCTGCCCACATCTGGTCGCAAGGGAATGCAGTGGCCTGGGGAGGCAGTGGCGTGGACACAAGGGCCTGTATGTGACTGCTTGCAGTGCCAGTTAAATATTAAAACCATTCACACAAGGAGTAAATAATATAGCCTTACCTATCTGTTTCAGTGAGATCATCTTCAATCTGATGAAAACATCTGAAAATAATTTAATTCATTCTCCTGGCTGAAGAAAAGTCCATGATGGGTCGACTCTCTGCTGTACCGATCTGGGTGTAATCCATTAATTACATTTGAAATGGATGCCAGCAACATATTTCAAAAAAGTTGGAAGAGGGCAACAACAGACTGGGAAGTTGACGAATGCTCAAAGAACACCTAATTGGAAATAGGTGAGTGTCATGATTGGGTATAGAAGGAGCATCCCCAAAAGGCTCAGCCATTCACAAGCAAAGATGGGGCAAGGATCACCACTTTGTGAACAACTGTGAAAAAAAAAATAGTCCAACAGTTTAATTGTAAGGTATTTAGGGATTCCATCATCTACAGTCAATAATATAATCAGAAGATTCAGAGAATCTGGAGAACTTTCTACACGTAAGCGGCAAGGCCAACAACCAACATTGAATGCCCATGACCTTCGATCCTTCAGATGGCACTGCATTAAAAACCAACATCATTGTGTAAAGGATCTTACCGCGTGGGCTCAGGAACACTTCAGAAAACCATTGTCAGTTAACACAGTTCATCGCTGCATCTACAAGTGCAACATCCAGAAACGCCGCAGCCTTCTCTGGGCCTGAGCTCATTTGAAATGGACAGGTGCAAAGTGGAAAGTGTGCTGTGGTCTGATGAGTCCACATTTCAAATTGTTTTTGGAAATCATGGATGTCGTGTCCTCTGTACAAAAGAGGAAAAACACCATCCAGATTGTTACCAGCACAAAGTTCAAAAGCCAGCATCTGTGATGGTATGGGTGTTGGGAAAGTGTAGGAACACGGACCCACAACAGGGGGCGCAAATGAACGGACAATGGAGTAAGTCAAAATAACAACGCTTTACTGTTGTGAATGTGCACAACGAATACAACCAATCACAGCAATGGACAACAGTCAATTCACAAAAGTGTCGTGTGGGCAGGCTCGAAGATAGGAGACGCCTCTCCAAGGTAAGACCGGAACCACACGGCTTCCTCCGCCACAGGACCCCGGGAATACTGGAGCCGCCAAGTCCCGAACTCCCAGGTGGCCACTGCCTCCGCGTGTCGGACCTGGTACTGCTGGCGAGGAGCAAAGAACAGTTAAATGGGGGCGCGTATGCACCCAGGACTCCGAACAGCAGGAAAGGTACCTCCACCTCTCGTTGGAACAGTAATCCAAAAAACTAGCTCAATCCAAAAGATGCACTCTATTTGCTTTGATACGTTACCTCTCTGGTAGAAACGATATCTCGGCAAATGAGGTGGAGATGCCGTCCTGCTGATATACCTCCGTAGTGATTGGGATCAGCTGTCTCCGGTGATGGGTGACAGCTGTCATCCTGGCTGCTCCTGTAAGGCGGCAGCGCCCTCCGGTGCCTGGAGCCCGCACTCCAGGCAGGGCGCCCTCTAGTGGTGGTGGGCCAGCAGTACCTCCTCTTCAGCGGCCCACACAACAATGGGGGTGTGTTACTGCCCATGGCATGGGCAACTTTCACATCTGTGATGGCACCATCAATACTGAAGGGTAAATCCAGGTTTTGGAGCAACACATGCTGCCATTCAAGCAACATCTTTTTCAGGGACGTCCCTGCTTATTTCAGCAAGACAATGCCAAGCCACATTCTACATGTGTTACAACAGCGTGGCTTCGTAGTAAAAGAGTGCTGGTACCCAGACTGGCCTGCCTGCAGTCCAGACCTGTCACCCATTGAGAATGTGTGGTGCATTATGAAGCGCACAATATGACAACGGAGACCCCGGACTGTTGAACAACTGAAGTCGTACATCAAGCAAGAATGGGAAAGAATTCTACCTACAAAGCTTCAACAATTAGTGTCCTCAGTTCCCAAACACTTACTGAGTGTTGTTAGAAGGAAAGGTGATATAACACAGTGGTAAACATACCACTGTCCCAGCTTTTTGAAACCTGTTGCAGGCGTCCATTTTAAAATGAGCAAATATTTGCACAAAAACTATAAAGTCTATCAGTTTGAACATTAAATATCTTATCTTTGTGGTGTATTCAATTGAATATAGATTGAAGAGGATTTGCAAATCATTGTATTCTGTTTTTATTTACATTTTCCACAATGTCCCAACTTCATTGGAATTGGGGTTGTACACACACGTTCAGCCTTATATATTAGATCACGACCCACTCACTGGGGCCCTTATTTTCACAGTTCACATAGTACTCAAGTCACGTAGCAAGCATCACACTTTAAGGTGTGCGTTTTTTTTACTTAAAATGTACCTGCTGTATACAGCATGAAGACTGTTGATATCCCTCCCATGTTGTGTGGGCCGCCAGAAGAGGAGGTACTGCTGGCCCTCCACCAGAGGGCGCCCTGCCTGAAGTGCGGGCTTCAGGCACGAGGGGGCGCTGCCGCCTTACAGGAACAGCCGAGGTGACAGCTGTCACTCATCAACTATGACAGCTGTCACCGATCATCTGCACTTCTCCCCGGATAAAAGCAGGATGACACCTCCACCACGTCGCCAAGATATCGTACTTCTTTGAGAGGTAACTTTCTCTGCCTGCGTACTATATTGATTGATTCCAAGAGCTACTGTGTTGCAGCTGTCTACCCAGAGGACCGGCGTGGGTCGCGACTGTTTCGTCCTACTTCCCACCAGATAAGTGGTACTCAGACGCTGCACGAGTGTGTGTTAGAGGTGGAGGTGGAATTCCCACCGTTATTGTTATGGGGTGTACACACACCCACACTTGACTGTCTTTGTTCTCCGCCAGCAGTACCAGATCCGACACGCTGAGACGGTGGCCACCTGGGCACTTCGGGACCTGGCGGCTCCAGTATCCTTCAGGTTCGGTGGCGGTGGAAATCGTGTGGTTCCGGTTCATCTCCAGACGGACGTCTCCTATCGTCGAGCCTGCCCACACGACACCTTCATTCATTGACTTGTATTTATTCTATAATCTGCTGTGTGTGGTTGTGACATTCACAACAGTAAAGTGTTCAAATTTAACTTCCTCTATTGTCCGTTCATTTACGCCCCCTGTTGTGGGTCCGTGTCACTACACTTTCCCAACATCCCAAGAATCAAGGGGCGTTAGGTCGTAAAACCCCAAGTGCTAAATGGATGAAATGTAATAGAGCTGGGGAAACATTTGCACAGACACTAAGAACATTATATATCCCACAGCAATACTGTGATATGACATGCTTTCACCTTTATGTTATCATTCACCTGAGTTTCATGAATGTCACAAATTGCTCTATGAAAATTAATGATGACATACGCACAATACACACATACATACACACACACAATGTAATGCAACTTCCTACACCTTAACCAAAGTGACATGAAATATGCAATGGCATGGCTAAAATTCATCTCTATTACCTGTGCATAGAACAGCAACTCGGCTAGTAATAATAACAATGAAATTTAAAATGAGGCTTCATAATTAACTGATTTATTTAATGAAAACAAAGAAGAATCACATTTGGTTTCACTGGCATGGGAATGCTAGTAACCTTTCAGTTTAGATGATCTTTTGACCCACAGATGAAGATAAAAAATTAGGGAGAAAAAAATGCAAAATGCAAATGCAAATGCTACATTATCAAATTTTTATCATACCTAAAACTTTAGCAGATTTGTTAATGCTAAATATTTACACATTTAGCCTAAACTTCAAGCTAAATATTTAACTAAATGTTGATACAAATATGAACCTTAATGAAAGGGCTAATTGTTCCTCCCTGAAAAGCGTCTAATGACAAACTTTTAGCATGTACAGGCATGTTTATAAAAATTTGCAATTCATGGATGTTTTGTACTTATGTTGTAGCCTGCGGTCTTATGTTCCTTGGATCCTTGGATTTGACCAAAGATGGACAAAGGCATTCCTTTGTCCGTCTTTGGACATTGGTGACTCTTGCTTGCCTCTACTGGTGGTTGGCTCTCACTGCGGTATTGTATCACTTCCTGTTCCGGAGCACAGCGGTGTTTTGCTGTATCTGTTAGCTGTTTAATCTGTGCAGTTAGATTGATCTAGATAACTAGATAACGATTTGTTTCACAGTGTAATCTTCACGTGCCTTAACTAAAGCACTCCCTCTGCTGAATCACCTCTAAATTATTTACACATTATTCACTTTGTGTGTTTTTAGGAATCCGCTAGCTTAGCGCAGCTACTAGCTCTTAGCCGATTTAGCATGACGGCTTCTCCTGTCTCTCCCGCACTTTTCTGCTCTGGGTGTGAAATGTTTAGTTATTCCTCGGCCTCCTTTAGCAGTAATGGTACTTGTAATAAGTGTAGCTTATTCATAGCTTTGGAGGCCAGGCTGGGTGAATTGGAGACTCGGCTCCGCACCATGGAAAATTCTACAGCTAGCCAGGCCCCTGTAGTCGGTGTGGACCAAGGTAGCTTAGCCACCGTTAGTTCCCTTCCAGCAGATCCCGAGCAGCCGGGAAAGCAGGCCGACTGGGTGACTGTGAGGAGGAAGCGTAGCCCTAAACAGAAGCCCCGTGTACACCGCCAACCCGTTCACATTTCTAACCATTTTTCCCCACTCGGCGACACACCCGCCGAGGATCAAACTCTGGTTATTGGCGACTCTGTTTTGAGAAATGTGAAGTTAGCGACACCAGCAACCGTAGTCAATTGTCTTCCGGGGGCCAGAGCAGGCGACATTGAAGGAAATTTGAAACTGCTGGCTAAGGCTAAGCGTAAATTTGGTAAGATTGTAATTCACGTCGGCAGTAATGACACCCGGTTATGCCAATCGGAGGTCACTAAAATTAACATTGAATCAGTGTGCAACTTTGCAAAAACAATGTCGGACTCTGTAGTTTTCTCTGGGTCCCTCCCCAATCAGATCAGGAGTGACATGTTTAGCCGCATGTTCTCCTTGAATTGCTGGCTGTCTGAGTGGTGTCCAAAAAATGAGGTGGGCTTCATAGATAATTGGCAAAGCTTCTGGGGAAAACCTGGTCTTTTTAGGAGAGATGGCATCCATCCCACTTTGGATGGAGCAGCTCTCATTTCTAGAAATCTGGCCAATTTTCTTAAATCCTCCAAACCATGACTATCCAGGGTTGGGACCATTCAGCAGAGTTGTAGTCTTACACACCTCTCTGCAGCTTCTCTCCCCCTGCCATCCCCTCATTACCCCATCCCCGTAGAGACGGTGCCTGCTCCCAGACCACCAATAACCAGAAAAAATCAATTTAAGCATAAAAATTCAAAAAGAAAAAATAATATAGCACCTTCAACTGCACCACAGACTAAAACAGTTAAATGTGGTCTATTAAACATTAGGTCTCTCTCTTCTAAGTCCCTGTTAGTAAATGATATAATAATTGATCAACATATTGATTTATTCTGCCTTACAGAAACCTGGTTACAGCAGGATGAATATGTTAGTTTAAATGAGTCAACACCCCCGAGTCACACTAACTGCCAGAACACTCGTAGCACGGGCCGAGGCGGAGGATTAGCAGCAATCTTCCATTCCAGCTTATTAATTAATCCAAAACCCAGACAGAGCTTTAATTCATTTGAAAGCATGACTCTTAGTCTTGTCCATCCAAATTGGAAGTCCCAAAAACCAGTTTTATTTGTTATTATCTATCGTCCACCTGGTCGTTACTGTGAATTTCTCTGTGAATTTTCAGGCCTTTTGTCTGACTTAGTGCTTAGCTCAGATAAGATAATTATAGTGGGCGATTTTAACATCCACACAGATGCTGAGAATGACAGCCTCAACACTGCATTTAATCTATTATTAGACTCAATTGGCTTTGCTCAAAATGTAAATGAGTCCACCCACCACTTTAATCATATCTTAGATCTTGTTCTGACTTATGGTATGGAAATTGAAGACTTAACAGTATTCCCTGAAAACTCCCTTCTGTCTGATCATTTCTTAATAACATTTACATTTACTCTGATGGACTACCCAGCAGTGGGGAATAAGATTCATTACACTAGAAGTCTTTCAGAAAGCGCTGTAACTAGGTTTAAGGATATGATTCCTTCTTTATGTTCTCTAATGCCATATACCAACACAGTGCAGAGTAGCTACCTAAACTCTGTGAGTGAGATAGATTATCTCGTCAATACTTTTACATCCTCATTGAAGACAACTTTGGATGCTGTAGCTCCTCTGAAAAAGAGAGCCTTAAATCAGAAGTGCCTGACTCCGTGGTATAACTCACAAACTCGCAGCTTAAAGCAGATAACCCGTAAGTTGGAGAGGAAATGGCATCTCACTAATTTAGAAGATCTTCACTTAGCCTGGAAAAAGAGTCTGATGCTCTATAAAAAAGCCCTCTGTAAAGCTAGGACATCTTACTACTCATCACTAATCGAAGAAAATAAGAACAACCCCAGGTTTCTTTTCAGCACTGTAGCCAGGCTGACAAAGAGTCAGAGCTCTATTGAGCCGAGTATTCCTTTAACTTTAACTAGTAATGACTTCATGACTTTCTTTGCTAATAAAATTTTAACTATTAGAGAAAAAATTACTCTTAACCATCCCAAAGACATATCGTTATCTTTGGCTGCTTTCAGTGATGCCGGTATTTGGTTAGACTCTTTCTCTCCGATTGTTCTGTCTGAGTTATTTTCATTAGTTACTTCCTCCAAACCATCAACATGTCTATTAGACCCCATTCCTACCAGGCTGCTCAAGGAAGCCCTACCATTAATTAATGCTTCGATCTTAAATATGATCAATCTATCTTTATTAGTTGGCTATGTACCACAGGCTTTTAAGGTGGCAGTAATTAAACCATTACTTAAAAAGCCATCACTTGACCCAGCTATCTTAGCTAATTATAGGCCAATCTCCAACCTTCCTTTTCTCTCAAAAATTCTTGAAAGGGTAGTTGTAAAACAGCTAACTGATCATCTGCAGAGGAATGGTCTATTTGAAAAGTTTCAGTCAGGTTTTAGAATTCATCATAGTACAGAAACAGCATTAGTGAAGGTTACAAATGATCTTCTTATGGCCTCAGACAGTGGACTCATCTCTGTGCTTGTTCTGTTAGACCTCAGTGCTGCTTTTGATACTGTTGACCATAAAATTTTATTACAGAGATTAGAGCATGCCATAGGTATTAAAGGCACTGCGCTGCGGTGGTTTGAATCATATTTGTCTAATAGATTACAATTTGTTCATGTAAATGGGGAATCTTCTTCACAGACTAAAGTTAATTATGGAGTTCCACAAGGTTCTGTGCTAGGACCAATTTTATTCACTTTATACATGTTTCCCTTAGTCAGTATTATTAGACAGCATTGCTTAAATTTTAATTGTTACGCAGATGATACCCAGCTTTATCTATCCATGAAGCCAGAGGACACACACCAATTAGCTAAACTGCAGGATTGTCTTACAGACATAAAGACATGGATGACCTCTAATTTCCTGCTTTTAAACTCATAAAACTGAAGTTATTGTACTTGGCCCCACAAATCTTAGAAACATGTTGTCTAACCAGATCCTTACTCTGGATGGCATTACCCTGACCTCTAGTAATACTGTGAGAAATCTTGGAGTCATTTTTGATCAGGATATGTCATTCAGTGCGCATATTAAACAAATATGTAGTACTGCTTTTTTGCAATTGCGCAATATCTCTAAAATTAGAAAGGTCTTGTCTCAGAGTGATGCTGAAAAACTAATTCATGCATTTATTTCCTCTAGGCTGGACTATTGTAAGTCATTATTATCAGGTTGTCCTAAAAGTTCCCTGAAAAGCCTTCAGTTAATTAAAAATGCTGCAGCTAGAGTACTGACAGGGACTAGAAGGAGAGAGCATATCTCACCCATATTGGCCTCTCTTCATTGGCTTCCTGATAATTCTAGAATAGAATTTAAAATTCTTCTTCTTACTTGTAAGGTTTTGAATAATCAGGTCCCATCTTATCTTAGGGACCTCATAGTACCATATCACCCCAATAGAGCGCTTCGCTCTCAGACTGCAGGCTTACTTGTAGTTCCTAGGGTTTGTAAGAGTAGAATGGGAGGCAGAGCCTTCAGCTTTCAGGCTCCTCTCCTGTGGAACCAGCTCCCAATTCAGATCAGGGAGACAGACACCCTCTCTACTTTTAAGATTAGGCTTAAAACTTTCCTTTTTGCTAAAGCTTATAGTTAGGGCTGGATCAGGTGACCCTGAACCATGCCTTAGTTATGCTGCTATAGACGTAGACTGCTGGGGGGTTCCCATGATGCACTGAGTGTTTCTTTCTCTTTTTGCTCTGTATGCACCACTCTGCATTTAATCATTAGTGATTGATCTCTGCTCCCCTCCACAGCATGTCTTTTTCCTGGTTCTCTCCCTCAGCCCCAACCAGTCCCAGCAGAAGACTGCCCCTCCCTGAGCCTTGTTCTGCTGGAGGTTTCTTCCTGTTAAAAGGGAGTTTTTCCTTCCCACTTTCGCCAAGTGCTTGATCACAGGGGGTCGTTTTGACCGTTGGGGTTTTTCCGTAATTATTGTATGGCTTTGCCTTACAATATAAAGCGCCTTGGGGCAACTTTTTGTTGTGATTTGGTGCTATATAAATAAAATTGATTTGATTTGATTGATTTATGTTGTCAATTTCAATTTCAAGGCCACTCTTAAAATATTAAAAGTAATTATAAAATAATAAAAAATGCCTGTTTGTGCAAAATCTTTGTGTTTTGTTGGGGGGACTCGGAGGGGCTCTCACTTGATGAGTAATTCAGTGTACAACCGCCACTAGGCATGACCTCAAGTGATGCAAGTCATCCCAGTTGAAGGATATCCCGAGATTGCAGTTGTCATCGCTGTAAATAACATAAATCAAATGAAATAAAGTCTGAGATTCAGCACTCTCACGCCAACACACATGGGGGTGGGGGGACCCGCTGTGCAGAGCCTATTTTTATTTTTTGTATTACCGAAACAAAACTACTTTTTCTCCTCTACCAAACCAAAAAGTCCCTTCGGCTGCTCCCTTGTTTGCACTCGGGGTCACCACAGCAAATCCAAGGTGGATCTGCATGTTGAATTGGCACCGGTTTTACCCCAGATGCCCTTCCTGACGCAACTCCACATTACATGGAGAAATGTGTCAGGGGTGGGATTTGAACCCGGAGCCTTTTGAACTGAAACCAAGCGCATTAACCACTTGGCCACGACCCCTGCTGTCATCTACCAAACTCAAAAGCTAAATTTCTTTGTCACCTCTATCACTGTTACTGTCACTGAATGTCACTGTTGAGAGAAATGAATCTCTCTCCAAGTTTGACACGTTCATTTTATACCAATACACGTCTATTCAGTTGATTTAAACAGCACCAAATCACAACATAAGATGCCCCAGGGTGCTTCACATGGATAAGGTCTAGCCTCACCAACCCCCCAAGCAAGAACATTGGTGACAGTGGTAAGGAAAAACCACACCTCATTTTAAGACCAATGGACCCATGGGTGCACAAAAGTGAACTTGTTATTTAAATTACTTGGGTGATGGGAGGAGAATGACAAATGCATATTTTGGAAAGTATCAGTGACACTTGCGGTCACTGTGCACTATTTTGCAACAGGATGAAGATTGGTCCCAAATATCCAACTTAAACTGATTTAATGTTAATCATATTTTATTCTTGAAGATGTAGCTTAAGAGTAGACACAAGGGACAAGAACTTGTCCTCCCTTTTTCTCACATCCTAATTCCCCTCTGTTTCACTCATACCAGGACCAACATCTACGTAGGAAGTGGTTACTGAAGATTCCTTGTAAATTGTAGATTTTAAATTTAATCCTCCAGCCACATTGATAAATCTGGCCTTTATGTGTTTTTCATACAGGTCAATGTATGCAGGTGAGCGCTCTGATGTGTGTTCTAGTTTATCTTTCTTCTTGTGCAGTGCTACACGTGCGTGCGATACGTCCATGAGTGGATGTGGAGATGTCCTCCATGAGGAGACGAGGAGATGTCTTCCGTGAGGAGTTATACTGGATGTGGATATGTCTTCTTGCTGGCGAATGGTCCATGAGCAGGAGTTAATGGACTTTATTTAACACAATTGTGAGAGAACTTGAGGAGATGAAAGCGCCGAGGAGCTGCAGCCAGGCTGTAATGAGCATTTTTTTCCTTTTAATTATTCACATGTGTTCTTAGAGCGGTATAGTTTTACTGCATTGTGTTACAGTATAAAAAGTTCAACAACAATCCTGCATGATTTATAACTCAGCAACAATGGAGCACAGCAGGACTCATAAATTGGCATCGGGTAGTGTGGTATTTTGTGGGTGTGGCATCCAGTCATGTTAAGTACCGTAACGTTGCCTCACCTTGCCTGAAAACTACTTCTTTTCGCCATTCAGTGTTCTACGCTGAAAATCCGCAAAAAAATTAAATTTTAAATTAAACATGTTAGATTTTTTTGTGTTTGTTTTGCATCGCCCTTTTCGTCCCTCAGTGTATTGTGGCGTTAGGCTGCATAAACTCGGCATTGTCATGACGCTGCATGATGCAACTCTATGTTGGCCTGGTGTGAACAATGTGACACACCTTATCAGGTCGGTACAGCATCATCTCCCCCACCCACCTGTCCAGACAGTGCCACTGTCCCTTCAGCAGGCCAATTGTCCTGTCCACTACTGTCCATTTAGTGATTACAATTACTCCCAAGCTGTAAAATTAAGATCAAAATGTTGCATAGTTCCTCTGTCCACAGTCATAATTTTTAATACCCACACCAAATCAAACTGTCATGAGAACCACAGAGTCCCCCAAAATTTGATTTAATAAACTTATTAAATCAAATTTTGGGGGACTCCAACACAAATACAACTCCCATCTCTGGATGGAGCTGCACCTTAAACAGAGAGAAAAAACAGAATCAGGCATCAGAAAGACAAAAAATACTGTGTAATTTGCCAGTATTAAACAACAAGAAAAACAGAAGAAATACTAAGGTGATCGCCGGCCACTAGCCCTAAGCTTCAGTAAAAGATCCAGAATTTAGGTAAAGTTGAGGCCATGGCCTGCTCCAATTACTAATAAATTAATTAAAAGAGTAAAAAGCGTAAAACACAACTGTACCAGTATGTTAGCCATACAAAATGGAAAATAAGTGTGTCTTAAGTCTGGACTTGAAAATCTCCACAGAATCTGACTGTTTTATTGATGCAGGGAGATCATTCCACAGAACAGGGGCACGATAAGAGAAAGCTCTGTGACCCACATACTTCTTATTCACCTTAGGGACACAAAGTAGTCCTGCACCCTGAAAACGTAAAGCCCGGGCCGGTACATAAGGTTTAATTAGGTCAGCTAGGTAGGGAGGTGCCAGTCCGTGAACAATCTTATAGACTCGTAGGAGAACCTTAAAATGTGATCTCACTGGGACAGGAAGCCAGTGAAGGGATGCCAAAATGGGTGTAATGTGGTTGTACTTTCTGCTTTGTGTCAAAAGTCTGGCTGCAGCATTTTGAACCAATTGGAGACCCCTAATGCTAGACTGCGGTAAACCAGAAGATAGAACATTGCAGTGGTCCAATCTAGAAGAGATAAATGCATGGATCAGGGTGTCAGCATCAGCCATAGACAGGATGGAACGAATCTTCGCTATATTTCACAGGTGGAAGAAAGCAGTCCTAGTAATATTTCTAATGTGGAGGCCAAAGGACAATGAAGCATCAAAAATTACCCCAAGGTTCCTCACTTTGTAAGTGTGATGTATGACACACGAGCCTAGGCTGAGCGTTAACTGGTCAAATTGATGCCGATGTCTCACTGGACCAAGCACCATCATTTCAGTCTTATCAGAGTTTAAAAGTAGGAAGTTTCTAGACATCCAACTTATCACTGCTGCAAGGCAATCTTCTAAGGATTTTATGTGAACGAGATTACCCAGTAGTTATTGGCATGTATAACTGAGTATCATCTGCATAGCAGTGAAAGGTAATCCCAAAACGCCGCAATATGTACCCAAGGGGTGCTATATAAAGGGAGAAAAGCAGGAGGCCTAAGACAGACCCCTGTGGAACCCCAAATTTCATGTCACGAAGGTTAGAGGTAGTGTTACTGTACAAAACACAGTGAGAAGGACTGGTCAAGTATGACGTCAGCCATGCAAGGGCACTCCGAATAATCCCAAAATGATTTTCCAGCCTGTCAAGTAGAATATGATGATCCACGGTATCAAATGCAGCACTGAGAACTAACAGCAACAGAACCGTAGTGGTGTCCGAATCCATTGTAAGCAGGAGATCATTCACCACTTTAGTGACAGCCGTCTCTGTGGAATGATATTTTCTAAAAGCAGACTGCAGTGGCTCAGATTATTCTCAGTAAGATCTATGAGCTGCCGTGACACCGCTTTTTTCAGAATTTTAGAGACAAATGATAGATTTGATATTGGCCGATAGTTTTTCAATACACTAGGGTCAAGATTAGGTTTCTTAAGTAATGGTTTAATCACTGAAGATTTGAAACATTTAGGAACAGATCCAGAAGTTAAAGAAAGATGAATAATTTCCAGCACAGTCGGCCCAAGAGTGGGCCACAGGTCCTTAAACAGTTTTGTTGGTATAGGATCAAATAAACAGGTTGTGCTTTTTGTTGACGTTACAAGTTTTGTCAGCATGCCTAGAGAGATACTATCAAATTCTGTAAATCTAGGTAATACCTCAGTAGTGGCACCCACCTCAATAGCAGGGTGTAGTGGCTGGGTTAAGGCATGCTGGGATATGTTTAACCTGATGCCTTCTATTTTTTTCCCAAAGTAATCCAGGAAATCTTGTGCTGTAAAAGGAGAGCGTACTACAGGTGGTTGTCCATGCATAAGTGTTGCCACCGTGTCGAACAAGAACTTTGAATTGTGCTTGTTTTTGTTGATCAAATCAGAGTAGTAGGTCCGCTTTGTAGCCAGTAATGCATGCTTATACTCTAAGATAGCATCACGCCACGCAAGGTGGAATACTTCTAGGTGGAATACTTCTAATTTTGAATGACGCCATTTCTATTCTAGACTTCTTGCTTTATGCTTGAGGTCATGCAGATAATCATTGAACCAAGGTGACTATGTTTCTATGTAGGCTCTCAGTTGTCCAGGTGGTTTCCATAGCAGAGAAGCTTGAATCTTCGACTGGACTGGGTTGCTTGACGTGAGGACGTTTCGCTTCAAATCGCAGAAGCTTCCTCAGCTAAAATTCTTGCTCTGGTGGTCTGACTTCTGTCTTGACTCTTGTAGAGAAGAATAATCAAGAAGTCACAAAAGCTTGAGTTTTAAACCTAACCAGACCCCTTCTACCGAGAGGCAGACTGCTATAGGCTAGTGACTAAACAATAGCTCTAATTAGCACCTATTGTGCTCTAGTTAGCACCCTCCTAATGACAGGGCAGCTGTCCCTCTCCTGATGGCTCCCTTGATGACTCTGCTGATGACGTGAATGACTCATTAACATGAACAAAAGACTGAAACTGCTTTGACCTGAGTACCCCATTGTAAACAGGGGATAAAGCGTGTCTCAGACCCCTCCCCGGTTAAGGCTGGGTTTCAACCGTTTCACAAAGAATGCCTCCTTGACCCCTCTCTCAAACCATTTCTTCTCTCTGGCTAATATTTTAACTTCCTTGTCCTTCCTTCTGCACTTTGTCCAGGGACCATCGTGGGTACCTCACAGTATGTGGGTACCCACGATGGTCCCTGGACAAAGTGCAGAAGTTCCAGAGAACAAAGAGACCAGATAGACAGGAGACGGAGACAAGAAGAAGAGGAGTGTCTCTCCCTTATTTAGCAGGAGTAGGGGAAAAACTACAGAGGATCTTCAGACAGCACAAAATCCCAGTTTACTTTAAACTGGTCAACACCTTGAGACAGAAATTAGTTCACCCTAAGTACAGGATCCCTAGTTACAAACAGAGCAATGTAGTGTATTCTATCAGATGTCAGGGAAACTGTAACAAACACTACATAGGTGAGACTAAGCAACCTTTACACAAAAGGCTATACCAGCACCGCAGAGAGGGCGCCAGTGGACCTCAGTCTGCAGTTCATCTCCACCTTAAAGACACTAACCACACATTTGATGACAAGCAAGTTAAAATATTAGCCAGAGAGAAGAAATGGTTTGAGAGAGGGGTCAAGGAGGCATTCTTTGTGAAACGGTTGAAACCCAGCCTTAACCGGGGAGGGGTCTGAGACACGCTTTATCCCCTGTTTACAATGGGGTACTCAGGTCAAAGCAGTTTCAGTCTTTTGATCATGTTAATGAGTCATTCACGTCATCAGCAGAGTCATCAAGGGAGCCATCAGGAGAGGGACAGCTGCCCTGTCATTAGGAGGGTGCTAACTAGAGCACAATAGGTGCTAATTAGAGCTATTGTTTAGTCACTAGCCTATAGCAGTCTGCCTCTCGGTAGGAGGGGTCTGGTTAGGTTTAAAACTCCAGCTTTTGTGACTTCTTGATTATTCTTCTCTACAAGAGTCAAGACAGAAGTCAGACCACCAGAGCAAGAATTTTAGCTGAGGAAGCTTCTGCGATTTGAAGCAAAACGTCCTCGCGTCAAGCAACCCAGTCCAGTCGAAGATTCAAGCTTCTCTACCAAGGTGACTGTGATTTGGGGGAGTGCGGTTTTAACACAGGTGGTGCAATCATGTCAAGTGTAGCTTTGAGCACTGAGTTTAAACTATCCACAAGTCTGTCTACTGACTCGGTATTTGTGAAATGTTCGAGTTCGAGTCTTAGTTGAGGAGTTGATGCATTGTCGTAATGATATACTCAGCAAAAATATAAACGCAACACTTTTGGTTTTGCTCCCATTTTGTATGAGATGAACTCAAAGATCTAAAAGTTTTTCCACATACACAATATCACCATTTCCCTCAAATAGTGCTCACAAACCAGTCTAAATCTGTGATAGTGAGCACTTCTCCTTTGCTGAGATAATCCATCCCACCTCACAGGTGTGCCATACCAAGATGCTGATTAGACACCATGATTAGTGCACAGGTGTGCCTTAAGACTGCCCACAATAAAAGGCCACTCTGAAAGGTGCAGTTTTGTTTCATTGGGGGGGGATACCAGTCAGTATCTGGTGTGACCACCATTTGCCTCATGTAGTGCAACACATCTCCTTTGCATCATCCGTGAAGAGAACACCTCTCCAACGTGCCAAATGCCAGCGAATGTGAGCATTTGCCCACTCAAGTCGGATACAACGACGAACTGGAGTCAGGTCGAGACCCTGATGGGGATGACGAGCATGCAGATGAGCTTCCCTGAGACAGTTTCTGACAGTTCTTTGGTTATGCAAACCGATTGTTTCAGCAGCTGTCCGAGTGGCTGGTCTCAGACGATCTTGGAGGTGAACATGCTGGATGTGGAGGTCCTGGGCTGGTGTGGTTACACGTGGTCTGCGGTTGTGAGGCTGGTTGGATGTACTGCCAAATTCTCTGAAACACCTTTGGAGACGGCTTATGGTAGAGACATGAACATTCAATACACGAGCAACAGCTCTGGTTGACATTCCTGCAGTCAGCATGCCAATTGCACGCTCCCTCAAATCTTGCGACATCTGTGGCATTGTGCTGTGTGATAAAACTGCACCTTTCAGAGTGGCCTTTTATTGTGGGCAGTCTAAGGCACAGCTGTGCACTAATCATGGTGTCTAATCAGCATCTTGGTATGGCACACCTGTGAGGTGGGATGGATTATCTCAGCAAAGGAGAAGTGCTCACTATCACAGATTTAGACTGGTTTGTGAACAATATTTGAGGGAAATGGTGATATTGTGTATGTGGAAGAAGTTTTAGATCTTTGAGTTCATCTCATACAAAATGGGAGCAAAACCAAAAGTGTTGCATTTATATTTTTGTTGAGTATATAAGGTTGTTGTTCCACTAAACACGGCAGCGAAACTGTAAACTTAATGAGTGATCAGACACCACTGATGTAAGAGGCATGATGTCAATATTCATGACAACAATACCACGTGTGAGAACCAAATCCAGGGTATTTCCACTAATGTGTGTCGAATCCCGAATGCATTGCCGAAATACTAATGCATCCACAATTTCCATAAATGATTTGCAGAGGGGATCAGAAGGCTTATTTATATGAATGTTAAAGTCACCAATGATCAGAATGTTATCTGCACTAGTTGACAAGTTAGAGATGAATGCACCAAATTCATCTAAGAATTCAGAATATGGGCCAGGAGGCCTATAGACAGTGACAAAGTAACACAACTGATTTTTATTCTTCTGACCTTGGCAAAGTGTAATATCCCGAGCAGAGCGGAGAATCAGATGCTCAAACGAGTTATATTTGTAACCCCCAACAGCTAATAAGCTAAACCTAGATTTATCAATAAGAGCAACACCCCCGCCTTGCTTCGCATCACTAGGGATGTGACTGAATGTATATGCTGGTAGGCAGGCCTCATTTAAGGGAAGGACAGCTGTAGGTTTAAGCCAGGTTTCACATAACCCAATCATATCTAAGTGATGATCAATAATTAGATCATTGATCAACAATGATTTTGAGGACAGTGATCTTATGTTAATGAGACCCAATCTAAGGACCTCAGTGAGGTTGACAGTTGAACTGTTTGGGTTTAGGGGTGGTTCCAGAGTAGCATATATAAGATGCCTTGAAGCAGGTTTGGGTTTGAGACATTCCACACACGTTGTAGGTAGCAGACACGAAATCTTTGCTATTGCTGGAACAACCACTGGGCCATCCTCAATTTCAACATCATCCAATATAGTAATGGGTATTAAGTCTGGAAAGCATATCCCTCTGTGATTTTTATGGACACGACTACGGAAGCAGGCCACAGTCTCAACTTGTTGAAATTCCCTCCCTGGCAAATAAACTGCACTATCACCATAGTGGATTTTCTGCACTAATTTCCCCGCTAAGCTAATGGATTCCACATCCACATTTGTCATAAGCCTTGCAGGGTCTCTAATCACCTGCTCCGTGGCCTGCTGTAGATTTCTAATGTTATCCTCCCTGTAGAGCTCTATCTATGTTTGCAGAGAAGATGGCGACACCTTCCCCAGTAGGGTGGAGGCCGTCCGGCATCAGCAAGCCATGGCGGCCCCACAACAAAGGCCAGTTATCAATAAAGCTAAAGCCTTGCTGTCTGCAAAACTGCGCCAGCCACCTATTTAACGATGTCAGCCTGCTAAATGCCTCATCAGTACCCCGGGAGGGGAGGGGACCAGAGACTATTAATCAATGCCGACACATCTTTCTGGCAAGGTCACAAGTCCTCTCTATGTCCATTTTTGTGACCTCTGAGTGCTTCATCCTGATATCATTGGTGCCAATGTGAATAACCATGTGACTATATCTGATGTCATGTTCCTTTGTCTGTCTTCCCTTCTGCAGCATCAGCACCCTAAGATGAGATGCAATGTCGGGAGCTCTGACCCCAGGAATACATTTAACATCAGCCGGCGTCTGTAACCTGACTTTGCGGATGATAGAATCCCTTGTCACTAAAGTTTGGTGTTTCGGCCTGGAAACAGGAGTGGAAGTCACTTGTGAGCTCAGAGAATTCACATCAGGCAAATCCAAGGGGGAGAACCGATTCACATTTCGCAGTGGTGAGTGTGATCGGGGTTCCACAACCGGGCACCGAGCCCTACAGGGATTCCTCCGCCTAGCCACAGTCTGAAAGCCGGCGTTTCTAAGCTGATGCTAATGGGCTCGCTAGCCGGCCCAACACTAACCTCATCTGGAGTGCCCTTAACATCTAACTCCACTGAGCTAAGAAGCTGCTCTAACTTACGGACACGGCCCTCTAAGAAAGCCACCCTATCTTCCAACATCACGCAAGATTTACGGAGGGTATGAAGTAGGATTAGTAGTGTACTTTGTGCACTAAGAAATTCAAGAATGTAGCCAGGCAGACACGAGCTAACCAATAATGGATAAGCTAACCATTCCTAAGGCTCACACAGACGCAAATAAATGAATTAAAATTCACAGCAGTTACACTGAAAAACTAACAGAAGTATTAAACAGGTAAAAAAGCAGCAGCTATAAAAATAATGATGGGGGAGGGGAGGAGTCAACCTAGCTAGCGAGAAAAAAAAACACTCCTAAAATTAACACAAGAGTAAAGTACTAAGCTAAAATTCACAAGTTACACTTAACAGTTAATTAACTAACAGAAGTATAAAAAAACATGAAATGAAAAAGTGATGACTGGGGTCTGAAATAGCTAATGCAAGCTAACCACTAGTGAAAATGCTAGCCGCAAGTAAATGTATAAATTGTTCATCCGAATGTAGTAATGTATAAAATGTACTCACTATAAAACGATAAATATTTTTAACCTGGAGTTAGCTTATTTTGACAGGCAAAATATACATATACATACATTTATGCTCCTAATGTAAAATACAGAAAATGTTTTACTTACTAGGCTATAAATAAATAAATAAAACTTACGTGAATACTTCTCGGTGGTTGGTAGAGGAAAAAAAACAAAATGCGCATGCGCAGTTGCACGTCGAGTGAGTTACATCATCTCCACATGTGCAGTTGCGCGAGGCACCTCATCTTGACGGGTGATGTCATCAAGTCCAGGGTAGAGCGATGTCTACGTCGCGCTACTGCGCATGCGACGCACCTCATCTCGACGTTCACCTCATCTCAACGGGACACCGGCCCTATTAAAAACAATGGCATTCACGGGTGTACGTCTAATAAATTAATGCAGGTGTCACAGCATCATGATTGTATGCCGACTGCCCCATTTCCACTGAGTAGTTTGGGGCGGTGTTGCACGGTGTGGTATAGGTCAGAAACAGAGAAATTTAACATTATTTTATTTTACTTTATTTTATTTTAGTTATTTTTGTCGTAAATAATAATAAGTCATGCGCTGGCATGTGTTAAAAATTTTAAGCATGCCCAAAATTTTTCAAAGTGTTTGGCATATTACGACATATATCAGCATGCTTCAATGTGCTCTTAACTTACACAAAACGTACCTTGCACAAATAATTTACCTTAAAAAACTGTTTACCTGGCCTTGGTTGCTGTCATATTTTTAGCACAACCTCAGCTGTGTGACTTTACAGTTTTTCTTTCATTTTGATACACTGCATTAAAACAGTGAACCTAAATTGAAATTAACTTAAATTTACCCCAAAACCTAAAATTCGAATCAGAAAAAAGTTAGTTTTTTTTTTTTTACTGTGAAAACCAGAAATACGAACCATTTTCATAATTTCGAATGCAAATAGAAATTGTAAACTTCAAAAAAATGTAGTATAAACAAAGTTATATACAACAATTCACATTAAAATGCAGGAAATGCTTCAGGCATTTTTGTGGCTATTTACATGCAATAAGATGCCACACAAATTATAGTTGTGCCACTCAGAAAAAACAATTCCCATTCAATGTACATCAGAAGCTCCAAGAATTTGTACAGATATTCCACCTCAGTATCCATGTGTATTTTTCCCTAATTCCTTGTTTTTGTTGCATTTTTATTGGTATTGGTACAGACTGTCCTGGCTGCGTTAGTGGCCAAAAAACAAACAAACAAACAAAAAAACAATAGAAAAGGGTGTTTTGGACTTGGGGGGAGGGAGAGTCTGTCCCTGAACTTGTGTGTTCTCCACCTCTGGAGCCTGCTCACTGCTGGGGCAGTATGTGTCTCCAGCCTGCTCCAGGATTCAGCACTGGAGGATTCAGAGAAGGAAGAAAAGTGCGCAGCCTGATCCACTGTGCAAATCTGTGCACACAGATTGGTGAATCCACCTGCTCTGGTTCATCCAGAACAATAAAGTCCACTAAATCATGATGCTGTCCGCTCTTCGGCTGTCTTCATGCAGTTCCAAAAAAAAAAGAGACTTGATGCGCTGTTCCAGACGCCTGATTATTTTGACACACTAACTAAATAAAAAAAACTACACCACACACTAACTACACATGCTAAAACACTCCACCACACACACTAAAACACAAGCATGGCAAATAACAAGCAGCTTTCAATACTGATCGCTTTCTCTTTTTCGATCTGCATGAAACCACAATTTCCCTTCTCTCAGCAACCAAATTACGCAGATTGGGGATCATTGTTTATTTGCTAATATATTTTACACCAGTGACAATAAAAATTTGTGTATTTTTTTATTTGTTTCCTGTCGCAGACAGAGAGACAGGGAAGAAAAGTCCCATTCGCAAAACACGCGTGCATGCACGCACACACACACACACACACACACACACACACACACACACACACACACACACACACACACACACACACACACACACACACACACACGTTATCAAACCCACGTGAGGTTGGTGAATGTGATTGGTTGGATAGTGAGTTTTCCACCAATGGGAATACGCCTTTCTCCTGCTGTAGTTGAGGGAGTTCTGTTTCTTCCCAGCCTTCTTGCTACTTCAGCTGATAGGAAGAAATGAGTTGTTTTGCTGCAGCTGTCTGCAAAACGCACAGCAAATATGAGAATATCATCCCCCAAAAAACTCATGTAAATTGTTAATCATAATTCAAGTTATACTTGGCCTATTAACAAAATTTAAAAAGTGCTGTGGAGGTTGAAGTCTCACATTCAACACACATTCAAACAGACACTCATAGTGGAGCCAATTGTGTGCTATGTCCGCTTAATTAGATCATGTGACTTTTGATGCGCTGGCGCGTTATTTGACTCTGGAGGGTTAATATGGCCAGCATACACTGGCTAAATTGTCAAGGTGTGACAGGGCCTTAAGGCTATTTATATGGTGCATTCACGTGAGTAGTCTTCTGGCAAGAAATTGCATCTGCATATAACGTGTTGAGGGGGCTGTTACATTGGCACGCCACATGTGTTGGGGGAACTTGCTTGACATATGTGTTGCTTGGAAATGGCACACTCGTGGGACACTTAGATAGTTTTTACAGACAGCTTGAATGTGGTCGTCGGCACTCTACTCTCGTGCTGGGAGAGCGAATAGCCTGCCTTTTCTACGTGTCCAGTGAGCAGTGTTGGACGTTTGTGTGTGGCAACTGGAATTTGACCAACACCTGCCGAGAGGTGTTTGAATGGGCACTCGCAGGGCATTTGCTGTCTTTTGGCCGCTAGTGTGCGTGAATGGTTGTGGTGACGTGTACGAGGCGTTCGAGGTGGCTCCGATTTTTCATGAGTGGCATGCGATTCCTCCTTCATGCACCAGTCAGCTTCAATTGTGTTATGTGTGAAGGGGCTCTTACTTTAATGGCTGACAGCAAACTGCTCTTCAGTGTAATTAAAAGGCACATTATAGATAATCTGATATAATCTTGTTACTGCGTTGCTTGGCAATGTGTGCATAAACATCAAAAAACTCCCAATGTCATTTACTTTTTCTGCAGTTTGGACCAAACCAATAAAATATCTGTTTAGTCTCAAGATGACAATGTTATTGTAGTTTCGAGACAATTCTTATCTGGGATTGGGCCGCGTGTAAATGCACTATTTAATGTTAGAAAGAAAAGCTTAATATTTTTCTGCAGAGGCATGCTGATTAGACGTCCTACACTTTAGTGTCCCTCAGTTGCAGGATAAACTGTTGTTCCTTCGGACATAAATGCAAATTGTTCAGATTAGACTGTCACGGTGTGCTGCAGTTCTGTGGTTAACTGCTGATCAAAATCTCATTTCAGAATCCACTTAGGTGATACCCAGACCAATTCTGTTCCTCTGCTATTTTTGGATCAGATCTCTCCTTTTTTTGTTTTTGTGCAGCAGTCTGATAAATCACCCAGCGTAACATTCTTGACTATAACTCTTGCAGGAACATTATACTGGAGACTGCAAAGCAGAAATCTTACCTCTGTGAAGTCCTTTTGTCCTTATGTTTCAGCCAATACATTAAAGTTACTAAATCTAAATATTTTACTAAATGGGGTCATGTTGTGTAAAATGGTATTCCCCTCAATCTTTTACAGTTTAACAGAGCAGGTTGCTCAGTGGGATAAGAGCTGCACGAACAATATTTGGATCTGGGATTGGCACCCAGTCTGGGACTGGTACCCGGACTTTCTTAAAATTGAAATGTAATATTTCATCGGCAGTTTGCCAGAAGCCACATGGGAAACTCAAGCCAAAATTTGATCTGTTTTCCTGTTTTACAATCCTTCTGTACGCCACTCCAGCATGAAGCTGTGAATGGGAATGCATTGGGAAAATATTACACCCAGTTTCTCCTGTGAGTGGAGAAACTGGGAATGGTGCACAGAAGCCTATATTTCTTTCAGAGGTATTGGTGGCTTCCATCACTCATATCATTCCAACATGATCACTTAGTTTTTGAGAACTACCTACTTAACACCAAATTATTTTATATTACCATGCTGCTTGATTTTCTTAATGATTGAAGTAAAAGAAGTCCAAGGCATACTCAGTGACTTAGAAATCTTCATGTATCCTTCCCCTGACTTGGCTGCTGAAAATTACCTGTAAATGTGATCATTTAATCCTTACATTTACAATAAATTTCCCCCATCCTAAATGTTGTGGGAATGGATGTATATTAAAAACTGAAATGAAGTTGACTACACAAAACATGAAATATTTTGGAGTCATACTGTCTGTACTGACACAGAAGTTAAAGTAAATGTAAAGATTACAGTGTTTCTATTTTATTTGCATTTTCCGTATTGTCCCAACTTTTTCAGATTTGGGTTTGTATAACAATTTTGCACTATTCTATAATAAAGTGGATGAATGCAGGATTTTTACATGCAGTTAAATATTTCAGATTTGAAAAATGTTGGCTGTTCGAACAGCCAACAGAAATAATACATTAATACAACTTCATGACGAAGTGGAGCAAAGAAGGATTTTCTTTCATCAAAACATCAAATCCAGGCTTACATCTCAGTTGTACTTGCTGGCAAATTGTAGCTGAATTTTCAGGTCTTCTGTTAAAAAAAAATCCTCCTCTATACCACTTCATCATGAAGCTGTATAACTGGTGATGCACAATTTAAAACATGCACTATGCACAATTTCTCCAATCACAGCCACAGAAGCCTATAACGTCTTCTGGGTTGTCTGGGTGGCTTTCCTCACTCTTCTCCTTCTTGCACAGTCACTCAGTTTTTGAGAACTGTCTACTCCACACAGGTTTACCATGGAGTGCCATACTGTATATATTTGTTCATAAGTCCAAGACATATTCAGTGACTTGGAAAGGTTCATGTATCCATCCCCTGACTTATTTACAGGTATTATACCAAAGGGGTCCTTTACTTATGCAACCCTTCATCTTGACTTCTATACTTTTAATTTATTTGAAAGATATATGGGTGTCTCAAAAAAAGTACCCAAAAATACTCCAAAATATGAATACCAGGAAATGGTTTTACTGGGAAATAATGTTTTTTTTCTCATTTCAGGAACCTTAAAATTTGTTCTGCAAGACATTAAAGTCCAGGAAAAATGATGCAGTTGACCCTAATTCAGAGAACAAAAATCATCGAGTTCTGTGCAACGCATCCTAAGGGCTGACTTGCATCTCTCTTGACATACAAAATTCAGTCTCAAAGCGAACTCACTCCCCAGCATATTTTCAAGGAGACTTGAATTTGCTCAGTGGTTTTCTGGAAAATTGGAGATAGATGATTGGTTTCTTAGATGAGGAGGTTACATTGATCATGTGGTGTAAAAGAGGAAAGGTTAAAACTAGTGCTGTCAGGCGATTAAAAAAATAATCTAATTAATTACAGGATTTGTAATTAATTAATCTAATTAATCACATTTTTAATCAATTAGGTGGGCTGTGACTCCCAACTAGTTATGATTGCTCACCGATGTCCATTGAGTCCCCGTTAAAGCAACATGGTAGGCCCCTGCCAACAGTTCTTCTTTTGCCTTCCTTTCCTCACCGTACAACTGGTGAATTTTTTTTCATCACCGTAGTTCTCGAAGGTAGCTTGAAAGTTGCATCCGATGACGCTATCTGGAATACCTCATTTAGCCCCTCGTCCTCCACGATTGAAATTGGCCTGCAATCACCAGCAACCCACTTTGCAATTGAGTTTGTCAGTTTTTCTGTGGTAGCTTTGCTCATTCTTTTTCCAAGTTCTGTAAGTGTGGGTTGGCGAAGTGAGCTCACCGTAGGAATTGCAACGGTAACAGTGGAACTTGTACGGATGTGTTTAGCGTTTAAATGACACATCAGACTGGAGCAGCTTCGGTGATAAGAAAATTCTTTTTTGCAAAAGCTGCAAATCACCGTGTTCTTCTTGACTGTCCTGTCTGTGTTTTTTTTTTTTTTTGTAAATAAACTTGCCGTTCAAAGGCCCTAGCAAAGATTTGCTCGCCTCACTCACCTGAGTCGTGTCCATTTCTGTAATTACCTCAGTTTTTTTTTTTTTTTAATCACCTCAGTCCTGCTTTGTTTGGCTTGACTAGTGCCGCATGTGTGAAGTGAAGTCCTACTACCTACGGGTCCTTCAGTGGGCCAAATTAAAATGCTCGTGTCTGGGTAAATGTCGCTCGTGTCACATAGAATTGCCACTCAAGTGTGCTATAATTAATCTTGCATTAATTTTTATAACGCTTAATTTGCTGTGTAATTAATTAAACTAATTAACGAGTTAAAGTGACAGCCCTAGTTAAAACACGAAAAAGGAAAGAATGAACTAAAAACTGTTCCTTGGGGAGAAAAATTACATGTTTTGGCCACACGGCGAAGCAGAAAATGTCTGATAATACTAATTGATTTTTCTGTGCTGTCAAAATACTTTTGGGTACATTTTTTGAGACACCTTAAATACACACACACACACACATATATATATATATATATATATATGTATATATGTATTGAACAAAAATATAAGCACAACGCTTTTGTTTTTGCTCCCATTTTTCATGAGCTGAACTCAAAGATCTAAAATGTTTTCTATATACACAAAAGACCCATTTCTTTCTAATATTGTTCACAAATCTGTCTAAATCTGTGTTAGTGAGCACTTCTTCTTTGTCGAGATAATCCAACCCAAATCACAGGTGTGCCTTAGGCTGGCCACAATTAAAGGCCACTCTGAAATGTTCCATTTTATCACACAGCACAATGCCACAGATGTTGCAAGTTTTGAGGGAGCGTGCAATTGGCATGCTGACTGCAGGAATGTCCAACAGAGCTGTTGCCCGTGAATTGAATGTTCATTCCTCTACCATAAGCCGTGTCCAAAGGCAGAGAATTTGGCAGCACATCCAACTGGCCTCACAACCGCAGACCACGTGTAACCACACCAGTCTAGAACCTTCACATCTAGCATGTTCACCTCCAAGATCATCTGAGACCAGCTACCCAGACAGCTGCTGCAACAATCAGTTTGCAGAACCAAACAGACTGTCAGAAACCGTTTCATCAGGGTCTCAACCTGACTCCAGTTCATCATCATAACTGACTTGAGTGGGCAAATGCTCATCTGGCTGCTGATCAACTGGTTTTTTGACCCCCCCCCCCCCCCCGACCCCCCCTCCAATTAAAGCAAAACTGCACATTTCAGAGTGGCTTCTTCTTTATTACCTGTTCTACACATGGGTAATAAATTAGAATTTTAGCCATGTCACTGTATATTTCATGTCACTTTAGTTAAAGTGTAGTAAGTTGCATTGCATTGTGTGTATGCTGTCATCGTTGCATTGCATTGTGTGTATGTTGTCATCATTAATTTTCATAGAGCAATTTGTGACATTCATGAGAATCAAGTGAATGATGATAAAAAGATGATAACATGTCATATCACTGCAATGCTCTGGCGTCATACACAGCAGGCATATTTTTATTGAAAAAATGCACACCTTAACTCACATACGGTGCACTCTGGCCCTTTTGAAGTGTAATTAAAGTGCACCCTAGCCAGCCGCTACTACATAGTAGGTAAAGTGTGATGCTTGCTACCTGACGTGAGTACCACGTGAACTGCGAAAATAAGGGTTCCAGTGAGCGGGTCGTGATCATCAATTTCTTTTTACTCACTAGATGGAGGTCCGGGTTGATCCACGCATTCACTGTCCATTGGCAGAGCACCGTCATCTTGGTTAGCGTCAAACAACGAGGCATGAATAGAAATCAGTA
This sequence comes from Thalassophryne amazonica, assembly GCF_902500255.1. Taxonomy (NCBI): domain Eukaryota; kingdom Metazoa; phylum Chordata; class Actinopteri; order Batrachoidiformes; family Batrachoididae; genus Thalassophryne; species Thalassophryne amazonica. The sequence continues at coordinate 22,175,059 of NC_047121.1, read as the reverse complement.
TAGAAATCGAAAGGGATGATCAATGTTTTCAGGAGAGTTTCATCATAAATCTGCATTTTCCATGCTATTACTTGTGCTGTTACATTGATTCAAACTCAGTCCCACATTTGTACAGCTGCTATTTGTCAAAACAAATATAGAAGAGGATCAGACTATTTATATAACAGACTTGAATGAATTTGTTTGTCCCAGTGCAGAATTTGTGAAGCAATAAAACCATCCATTGTCCATTGTCGTATTTTGTGCTTTATAATGTGCCACACATTTTCAATGAGTGACAGGTCTGGACTGCAGGCAGGCCAGTCTAGTACCTGTACTCTTTTACTACGAAGCCACGCTGTTGTAACACATGCAGAATGTGGCTTGTCATTGTCTTGCTGAAATAAGCAGGGACGTCCCTGAAAAAGACGTTGCTTGGATGGCAACATGTGTTGCTCCAAAACCTGGGTGTACCTTTCACTATTGATGGTGCCATCACAGATGTGTAAGTTGCCCATGACATGGGCAAAAACACACCCCCATACCAGCACAGATGCTGGCGTTTGAACTATGCACTGGTAATAATCTGGATGGTCTTTTCCCTCTTTTGTCCGGAGGACACAACGTCTATGATTTCCAAAAACAATTTGAAATGTGGACTCATCAGACCACAGCACACTTTTCCACTTTGCATCTGTCCATTTCAAATGAGCTCAGGCCCAGAGAAGGCGCCGGTGTTTCTGGATGTTGTTGATGTATGGCTTTCGCTTTGCATGGTAGATTTTTAACTTGCACTTGTAAATGTACCGACGAACTGTGTTAACTGACAATAGTTATCTGAAGTGTTCCTGAGCCCACATGGTAAGAGCCTTACACAATGATGTCAGTTTTTAATGCAGTGCTGCCTGAGGGATCGAAGGTCATGGGCATTCAATGTTGGTTTTCGGCCTTGCCTCTTACGTGTACAAGGTTCTCCAGATTCTCTGAATCTTCTGAGATATTATGGACTGTAGATGATGGAATCCCTAAATTCCTTGCAATTGAATATTGAGAAACACTGTTCTTAAACTGTTGGACTATTTTCTCACACAGTTGTTCACAAAGTGGTGATCCTTGCCCCATCTTTGCTTGTGAGTGGCTGAACCTTTTGGAGATGCTCCTTTTATACTCACTCAGTTCCCAATTGAGTGTTGTTAGAAGGAAAGGTGATGTAACACAGGAGTAAACATACCACTGTCCCAGCTTTTTTGAAACGTGTTGCAGGCATCCATTTCAAAATGAGCAAATATTTGCACAAAAACAATAACGTTTATCAGTTTGAACATTAAATATCTTTTCTTTGTGGTGTATAAAATTGAATATATACATTGAAGAGGATTTGCAAATCATTGCATTCTGTTTTTATTTACATTTCACACAACGTCCCAACTTCACTGGGATTGGGGTTGTATAAAGTGAAATCTTGAGGCAAATCTCATTTCAGATCCAGATCCAGATCACCTCCAAAATTTGTTGGAGTCTTCCCTGGTGTAATATGTATCTATGTTTAAAATTTAGTGAGAAAACGTGAAGTCGTTTTGCCGTTATCCTTCAAGGCCTATATAAAGTGAATCTTTTATCCAGAATCCAGATTCAGATCGGGATCATCTCCAAAATTTAATGGAATCTTTCATGGCCTAATATGTATCCGTGGTGAAATTTGGTGAGAATACATTGTTATTTTGATGTAATCCTTCAAAGCCTATATAAGGCTAAGCGTGTGTCTGTGTGTATGTGTGTGTGTGTGTGCGTGCGTGTGTGTGTGTGTGTTCGCACACGTGGGCTTTCAACCTAAGTGCCCAGTGACCTCCCCCTTGGTGCCCCCAGTCACCATACCAAGTTTGGTGATGATTGCTTAATTACTGTGTCAGTTCACCCCGAACACAAACTGTGCATATACGAGGTCTATTAGATAAGAAACCAACACTTTTATTTTTTTTTTAACTATATGGATTTGAATGACGTGCGATTACACCAATCATGCTTGAACCCTCGTGCGCATGCGTGAGTTTTTTCACGCGTGTCGGTGACGTCATTTCCCTGTATGCAGGCCTTGAGTGAGATGTGGTTCAGCCCTCTTGGCTGAATTCCTCTGTTTCACACCCTGCTCGACACAGCGCGCGTTGCTTTATCAAAATTTTTTCTGGACCTGTGAGGAATATCCGAGTGGACACTATTCGAGAAATTTAGCTGGTTTTCGGTGAAAAGTTTAACGGCTGATGAGAGATTATGGGGTGTTTCTGTTGCTGTAAGGACTTCCCACGGAGCAGGACGTTGCGCAGCGCTTCCAGGCGTTGTCATCGGCCTGTTTCGACCTGAAAACATCCTAATTTAAGGCTTAATTCACCCAGGACGTCATGAGAGAACAGAGAAGATTCAGAAGAGGCCGGCATGAGGACTTTATGCGGACATTCCACTGTTTAAGGACATTTTTAATGAAAGACGTGCGCGTAAATTCGGCGAGTTGTTTCCGTGACGATGCGGTGAATCTGTGTGCGCCGCGACAGGAAAAACACCTCCGTGTTGAAAACCATTTGTAAAATTCAGGCGGCTTTTGATGGGTTTCAACAAGTGAGTTCCAGCTTGCCCGTTAAGGTTTCCAACGGAGGTGTTTTTCCTGTCGCAACCCCCCGCGGTCGGGTCCGGCCCAACATGCGACTCTGCCCACACGTTCTTTCATTACAAAATGTCTGTTAACAATGGAATGTCCGAATAAACTCCTCATGCCGTCTTCTTCTGGTGTGGCATTATATGTAAGGTCTGATTACAACTGTAAATTAGTTCACAATATGTCATTCACAGTTGATAATATCATGAAATGTGTTACGGTTAAAATTACATCCATAAATTCAAAAAATACGGTTGTTAGTTGTTTATACAGAGCTCCCGGAGCAAATATTGATACTTTTGAAGAAGTAATTATGGGAATGTACAACAAAATAAATAAGAATTCACATTTATTTATCTGTGGTGATTTTAATATCGATTTTCTAAATCCTCACAATCATCCACAAACCACTTCATTTATAAATTCTTTATATTGTTTGGGAGTATTTCCGACCATCATTCATCCAAGTAGAATAACTGTGAATTCAACAACCCTTATTGACAATATTTTAACTAATGTCATATCAGGTAATCTCAGTGCGGGATTGCTGGTAAATGATATTAGTGATCACCTGCCAGTATTTACTGTTTTTGCATCACATGATCGAGTGTTTCAAAAGGATTGTAATAGATTGAGTAGAAATGTCACACCAATAACTGTTGATAATTTAAGGGTGGATTTATTATGCCAGAATTGGAATGATGTTTATGTTGATGATGTTGATGAATCTTATGATGGTTTTATTTCTATCATTTCTAAGTTATACGATAAACACTGTCCTCTTGTTAACAAGATATATACTAACCGATACAGCAATAAACCATGGATAACCAAGGGTCTTCAGAGGGCATGTAAAAAGAAGAACTTACTGTATAAACAATTTATAAAATCGAGATCAAAGGAAGCTGAAAGTAAATATAAAATATATAAGAATAAATTAATTCATATTATGAGATTTAGTAAGAAAAGATATTATAGTGACTTACTTGTTAAAAATAAGAATAATATAAAAAATACATGGAATATTTTAAATGAAGTAATAAAAAAGAACAAAAATGGTAGAGATTATCCTTCTTTTTTTCTTTCCAATAATACTGTGATAGAAGATAATGAGACCATTGCTGACCATTTTAATGAATATTTTGTCAATGTAGGTAAAAATCTTGCCAGTAATATTGATTCATTGAGCGTTAAATCTTTTGAAAATAAGATAACATTTAATAAATCTGTGTCAATGTTTGTTGGTGGAACAAATGAAAAAGAAATAATTGATCTGGTGCAGAATTCTAAAAGTAAGAAATCAAAGGACTTCAATAATTTGGATATGGCTTTGTTGAAAAAAATCATTGATTGTATAGTAAAACCTTTCACTTATATTTGTAATATATCATTACGTTTTGGTAAATTCCCTTCACAGATGAAGATAGCCAAAGTAATACCTTTGTTTAAAACTGGTGACAAACACACTTTTTCAGATTACAGACCTATCTCACTTTTACCCCAATTTTCTAAAATACTAGAAAAAATTTTTGTAAAAAGACTGGATAATTACTTACTAAAGCATGAGATACTCTGTGAAGAACAATATGGATTTAGAAAATCTAGGACTACTTCACATGCATTGATGGATTTCGTGGAAAATATAGCGACTGCAGTCGATAACAAGCAATATACAGTAGGTATTTTTTTTGATTTACAGAAAGCGTTTGACACTGTCATGAAATATTGCTAACTAAATTACAGAAATATGGAATCAGAGGATTAGCATATGACTGGATAAATAGTTATTTACATGGTCGGTATCAGTATGTTCAATACAATAACATTGATTCCGAACTTCGGGAAATTACGTGTGGGGTGCCCCAGGGTTCGGTGTTAGGTCCTTTGTTATTTATTTTATATATAAATGATATATGTTATGTGTCACGGGTACTGAGGTGTGTTCTTTTTGCAGATGACACAACTGTATTTTGCAGTGGTGATAATCTTGAACAGCTTCTGGACACGGTGGTAAACGAACTGGATAAATTTAAGGCTTGGTTTGATGCTAATAAATTGTCACTTCATCTTGGGAAAACCAAATGTATGATTTTTGGAAATAAACTTGTGCCTAAATGGAAAAGTGTAACCATTAACAATATGGAAATACAGATAGTAACTGAGAACAAATTTCTAGGTGTTATAATTGACAATAAACTCAGCTGGAAACCTCATATAAATTATATAAAATTTAAAATGTCAAAATCTATCGCTATCATGTACAGGGTCAAGGACATATTGTCCCAGGATGGGCTACTCAGATTATATCATTCTTTAATTGTACCATATATGACATATTGTATCGAACTCTGGGGTAACACAAATCAAATACCAATCATGTATTTCTTTTACAAAAACATGCCATCAGAATCATCTGTAATAAACCTTATCTTGAGCCAACGCATTCTCTGTTTATGACTTTAAATTTACTGAAATTTAGAGATTTAGTGGATTATATCACCATACAAACTTTGTACAAAGCTAATAACCAGGCCTTGCCACTTTATGTCCAGAGCCTGTTCAAGATCAGGAAATCTGAATACAGTTTACGAGGATGTATGGTTTTTAAGAAGCCTCCCGTACGTACTAATGTCAAGGGTTTTTGTGTTTCAGTTAAAGGGGTGAAGATTTGGAACAAATGTCCTGTGGAAATTAGATTATGTAGTTCTTTAGTCTGTTTTAAGAAACATTATAAGAAATTAATAATTTCTGGATATAAAGAAAATCATAATTAAAAAAAAAAAAAGATGTATAAATTTGTGGATATATGTATTTAATTTGCTTATTTGTATATATAGGAGTGTGAGCACAAGTGTAATTATATGTTGGACTTGGACTTTTGGGATGGGGTATGAGGGGTGGGTAATTTATAAGCTTTGCTTCTTCCCACCCCCTTTTCAGGCACACAGGGTTAAATTTGGTCTTGTTTTTTTTATTTGTTTGATATGTTGTCTTTATGCTGCTGTGTTGTTGCTGAAATAAATAACCTGTTTAATAAATAACCTGTTTAAAGTTCTCTGACGACTTACTGGGTCAACAGAGCCTGAAATGTGGAAGTTTTCAACTTGAAACGGCGAGATGCTGCCGCCTCGAAGCGCAGATCGCCGCCAGGCGCCATGGGCCGTCCTTAAAGTGACACTACCAGACCAAAATCTCTCATCAGCCGTTAAAAGTTTTACCGAAAACCAGCTGAATTCATCGAATGGTGTCCACTCAGTTGTGCCTTACAGTTTTGAAAAATTTTTGATCAAACAAAGCAGCAGTCTGTGAGCCATTCCTAAACAATGAAAAAATGACGAGAGGGTGGACGACTCCTCACTCAAAGACTGCCCACAGGCGAATGACGTAACCGACAGACGTGAAAAACTCTTGCATGCCCATGAGGGTTCAAGCATGTCTGATGTAATCACACGTGATTCAAATCCATATGGTTTTTGAAAAAAATAATAAGGTCGGATACTTTTCTAATAGACCTTGTATATGGGTGTGTATTAAAGGATTATTAACCAACTGCGAGGTCTGTACGTGGAAATATCAGACTGACGTGTTGTCAGTACAGACCTCGAGCATTAGTGAGGTCTGTGCGAAAAACATGTAGGTCTGATATTCCCGTACGGACCAAGCAAGCAAGGATAATAATTAATTTATTTTGTATGGCTATGATATATATAAACATGCAAACTTACAGTATCGCCCGAATATGAAAGGTGCTGATGGCTCGTACTCAGACCTGTTCACTTCACCTCCATGAAGATCTTTTGTTAACAGATGGTTTGGTCATTAGATGGTTTCAATCTGTGTGTTTTTCAGATGCTGTTTAGATACGTATTTATTGAGTACGTTCATGTCCGACTTTGTTTTTCTAATTGTGTTTTTAGCTTCCCGGTTTGTAATGAAAATACTCGTTGCAGACCAATTGTCATGGTAACTGGTCCGGATATGGGAAAATACATGACTGGTAATCAGCCAATGAGAGCACCCGTAGCATCGCAGCCATATATATATATATATATATATATATATATATATATATATATATATATATATATATATATATATATATATACACTCAACAAAAATATAAACGCAACACTTTTGGTTTTGCTCCCATTTTGTATGAGATGAACTCAAAGATCTAAAACTTTTTCCACATACACAATATCACCATTTCCCTCAAATATTGTTCACAAACCAGTCTAAATCTGTGATAGTGAGCACTTCTCCTTTGCTGAGATAATCCATCCCACCTCACAGGTGTGCCATACCAAGATGCTGATTAGACACCATGATTAGTGCACAGGTGTGCCTTAGACTGCCCACAATAAAAGGCCACTCTGAAAGGTGCAGTTTTATCACACAGCACAATGCCACAGATGTCGCAAGATTTGAGGGAGCATGCAATTGGCATGCTGACAGCAGGAATGTCAACCAGAGCTGTTGCTCGTGTATTGAATGTTCATTTCTCTACCATAAGCCGTCTCCAAAGGCGTTTCAGAGAATTTGGCAGTACATCCAACCAGCCTCACAACCGCAGACCACGTGTAACCACACCAGCCAGGACCTCCACATCCAGCATGTTCACCTCCAAGATCGTCTGAGACCAGCTACTCGGACAGCTGCTGAAACAATCGGTTTGCATAACCAAAGAATTTCTGCACAAACTGTCAGAAACCGTCTCAGGGAAGCTCATATGCATGCTCGTCGTCCTCATCGGGGTCTCGACCTGACTCCAGTTCGTCGTCGTGACCGACTTGAGTGGGCAAATGCTCACATTCGCTGGCGTTTGGCACGTTGGAGAGGTGTTCTCTTCACGGATGAATCCCGGTTCACACTGTCCAGGGCAGATGGCAGACAGCATGTGTGGCGTCGTGTGGGTGAGCGGTTTTCTGATGTCAATATTGTGGATCGAGTGGCCCATGGTGGTGGTGGGGTTATGGTATGGGCAGGCGTCTGTTATGGACGAAGAACACAGGTGCATTTTATTGATGGCATTTTGAATGCACAGAGATACCGTGTCGAGATCCTGAGGCCCATTGTTGTGCCATACATCCAAGAACATCACCTCATGTTGCCGCAGGATAATGCACGGCCCCATGTTGCAAGGATCTGTACACAATTCTTGGAAGCTGAAAATGTCCCAGTTCTTGCATGGCCGGCATACTCACCGGACATGTCACCCATTGAGCATGTTTGGGATGCTCTGGACCGGCGTATACGACAGCGTGTACCAGTTCCTGCCAATATCCAGCAACTTCGCACAGCCATTGAACAGGAGTGGACCAACATTCCACAGGCCACAATTGACAACCTGATCAACACTATGCAAAGGAGATGTGTTGCACTGCATGAGGCAAATGGTGGTCACACCAGATACTGATTGGTATCCCCCCCCAATAAAACAAAACTGCACCTTTCAGAGTGGCCTTTTATTGTGGACAGGCTAAGGCACACCTGTGCACTAATCATGGTGTCTAATCAGCATCTTGATATGGCACACCTGTGAGGTGGGATGGATTATCTCAGCAAAGGAGAAGTGCTCACTATCACAGATTTAGACTGGTTTGTGAACAATATTTGAGGGAAATGGTGATATTGTGTATGTGGAAAAAGTTTTAGGTCTTTGAGTTCATCTCTTGCAAAATGGGAGCAAAACCAAAAGTGTTGCGTTTATATTTTTGTTGAATGTATATATCGTGTGATTGCATCAGCCAAGCTTGAACCTTTGTGCGCATGTGTGAGTTTTTTCATGCCTGTCGGTTGCGTCATGTCCACGTCTCCTGCCTTTTTGTGAAAGTCAGTTGACATCCCGGATCAACAAAGACTTCATGTTGGAAATGATCTGGTTGTTTTAGCGGGGTGTGAGCCTGTCGATCGGCGCTTGGAGCGCAGCGCGCTCTCAGACGCTGTGGGTCGGCCTTAAAGCGGCAGTAACACTCCTTAATCTGGGTAATCCCCACAAAATCGTCCCAGAAGCCATATTAATTTTCCGAACGGTGTCCACCTGGAGGTCTCTCACAGTTTCTGGAAAAAAATTGATGCAGCAAAGCTCCAAATCGTTCAGACATTTATTCGCAATAAAAAAACGACGAGAGGGTGAACCACTGTTCAAAGCCTGCTCACAGGCGAATGACGCAACCGACAGGCGTGAAAAAACTCACGCATGCGCACGAAGGTTCAAGCTTGGCTGATGCAATCACACGTGATTCAAATCCATATGGTTTTTGAAAAAAATAAAAAAGGTCAGATACTTTTCTAACAGACCTCGTATATATATGTATATTCTCTGTCATCAGATGTGCACAGATTGTAGACCTTTGATTTCAGTGTGTGTCATGAAGCACCAGTGGCTATGTACTTCTAGCCAGTTAGGGTGTAAGTGTGATGACTGTGATGGAAGCTGTGAATAATGTCACTTTCCTGCAGGATGGACCAAGTTTGCACGGCTGACACGGGCACTCACCAACAACCGCAACACACTGCAGCAGCTGGCATCCATAGGCAAGCATGAAGTCAGCCATAAGCAGTCCAGACTGGCAGAGGTAATCTCTCCCTCACACACACGCATGCACGCATGCACGCACGCACACACACACACACACACACACACACACACACACACACACACACACACACACTACACTTGTTTTTGTCAGTTGTGGTGGTCACCCTGAAAACTTGACAGGACATTGTTTAGGGCCTGTTTTCACTGTTTATGCAATAAAAATTACAATAATAATTGGTTTAATTATCTGTACCATCAATTGGATGGAGTTTACTGGTGACAGTAGAAGAAGAGCCATATTTAGTGAGATTTTTTATTTTTATTTTAACAGCACCTTTTTGAAATTAACAATGCTTACAAAAGCAAATAGAAGTGTCTTAATTTTGAAGATTAAATTCAGACACTTTATTTTTCTTATATTCTGAATGGAGAATTTTGGTAATCCCCTACTAACAAAGCAAAATAAACTTTTTAGGAACTCTTTCCTCTGCCCAAATAAAACCTCATATAAAGTATTGCTAACTGTGGTGTCCACACATGCACATATACACACATGATGATTCTTGTATAGTGTATGAAACGTGTTTTTTTTTCATATGGAGTGGGGAACGGGGACTCTGTTCCATTAAAAATTCATGGGTGGAGAGAGAGTAGCAGATTGTTGTGGAAGCCCTGAAAGACCTTGACTGCTAGAAATCTAGAAATCAAAGAAATGGATTTTCAGGGATGTCTTCTTCTTCACCTGAAGCTCATACATTTATTTTATTCATGAAAGTTTGAGTGAATTCTATCACCTTTAATCAAACTTATTTGAGTTTCCTCCCTGCTTTGCACACACTCAGAACAGCTCTGTGGATTTTAACGTCCATCACACATAGGCTGATTGAGGCCAAATTGCATCAGAATGACACAACCAGCCACAGTCGGGGAGTAATGAGGTGTAATCTGAAGACAGATGGACAGCAATCTCTGAGCAGTCTACATAGTTTGTCCCATTCGCTCAGCTGTCATGAGTGTGTTGCACAGTTCAAAACACTCTTGGCACCACCGAGATGAGACGCACATCTGAAGACGGTCTGTGTGCAGTTTCTGTGCCACCTGATCACAATGTACATATTCAGACGAAGTCATAACTGCATTTGAAAAAATCTGATCGCGGTTGATTGAGCTATGAGATGGATCGTTCAAGTCAAAGCCTGCCGACATGTTGTGCCACGGATGTCCACCTCCACAGGACCTCGGCCAGGGAGGGCAAAGGAAATGTTGATATGTAATAACATGCATGTGGCATGCATTCATCATGTGCAGTGGATGTGAACAGTGGGCAAAAACCAAAAGCACCATGTGCCACTGCAGGTCAACATCGACTACCGCACGCCGCCGAAGATCTGAACAGGCTGTTATATCCATGTTATGTCCATTATGTCCTTACAGTACAGATACACTTCCATTCCCTCCCATGGGTGAGATGATTTCTGTGAAATACTGTGCTTGTCATATCTGTTACACCACGGGCAGGTGAGCTGCGCCGCGTCAGTACGTCATTGCGCGCATTGAAGGCTCGGTGCAGCGCCCCGCAACGCAGCTGAATGGGATGTTGCCGCTGTAATACATGTATTATTACATGTTCACCTCCTAACTCTATAGCAGGTATGATGTGGAAGTGTTTCCCCAGCCCATGACAACAAAAATAAACATACAACTCACCTCCGGTACCTCAGAAGCGTTCCACACAGCGCAGACAGCAGCCAGGGACTGCAGCATGTGGTGAAGTCCCTTTCACCTGGCTGCACCGTGTGCTGGCAACATTGATCGGCACACAAATGCATTATCCGCCTCACCATAAATAAATCCCATGTGAAGCACTGCCCCACATCCAACTTCATCAAGGTTTATTGATAGTTTAATTGGTTTATCTAGTAACTTGTATAGTGTTTAATGCTGTCTGGTTGGAGGCAATCCTTATTTGGGGGTGATTAACAGGAATGTGTGGAGAGGCGTTTACCTCTTATTACTCATACTAGCATTATTGCTACCATAGAATGATATAACTCAATAGGTTTAAGGGAATAAGTTGATTTATTTAAAATTTGGTATAAATAATTTGAGCTTTAACGCTTTCTTTTGGGATGGCTGGTGTTAAGCTTACTCTAATATTGCTATTATTGATTATGAACTTTATCCTCGTTTAACAGTTGTTTCTGGTATCAAATGGGCTGTCCCTCATTTGATGACTTCTACAGTTCTTAAGGTCCTATGGGTGGAGTTAAGAGTTGTGGAGCTGAGCTTTTATTAATTTCTTGAGTAACCAGCTATAACTATATTCGGGAGATGTTTTGTCTCTACTTAAGGCTCTTCCTACTCTTTTGCCACAGAGATGTGGATAATCCTTTGATTGATAGCCTGAAGTAGCTCATATAGTTTCTTGGAGAGAAACTAAAGTAATCTGTGCTTGTTAGACTAGCTAGTCCATGATGCAAAAGGTCTGGGATTTGCTTTTTAATGCTATAATTATTATTTCAGTTCTTTTTCAGCATTCCCTTGCAGTGCTTTTTCTATAGTTTGTATGTACTTTTCTATCATCTATACTTAAGGAGAAAATATTTTATTTAGTTGTTTAGGTTAATTTTGTAAAGATATATATGGTTATTTGGACTAGCAATGGGGGCTGTTCTGATAGAGGACATCTCAGGTGTAAGGGAGATGCTTTGTTTTAGCTATACTTTTTTTTATCGAGTACACTTTCTCGTACACTTACCTTGTTATGACTTACCTCCCCTTAATTCTTTAGTATTGTTTAGTTAATGATTTACTAAGGGTTGGGAGGGTGACAGGTGGTATGTGCATGCTTTAGCGCCGATTTCAGTAGGTTTGTCTAAATTTACTTACGTCTTAAGTATCTTTCAGTACTTATTTTGTGTTCCCTAAAAGGGAATGTAGCCCATTTTGTGCACTTTCATCGGCTACGCCTTGACCTGACGTTTTGAGGGTAATTAAATTTTGCCTAATGTTGAACGTTTTAAGATACACTGAAGACGGAGGCTGGATGCAAGAAAGGGTAAGGTAAAATGGGATTATTGGTTATGAAACAGGCTCCTCTAGGTGGAGTAAAGCACCGCCAGGTCCTTTGGTTTTTAAGCGATAGCTCATAGTGTCCTGGCGGTGCCAAGGTTTACGACTTAACATAGTAGGGTATCTAATCCCAGTTTGTGAGATAGTTTATGTGGTGTCAAAAAATAAAGTTTCTTTCTGAATTGGGTTTCATATACTGTTTGGATTTACACAACTATTAGTATGTTTAACTTTATTTTTAGTTTAATTAGCCACCCTTTGTGCCGGTTTTATCAACTTTAGTAATTCGCGTAACTGTGGTGGCTGGCACGAATTTGACCAACTATAATTTACTATAACTAGGTCGGGTTGTCACCTATTGCCTAATATTAGTTACTGCTGTGTTCTTTGGAGGTGTGGCTAAGATGTGTATCAAGTATGCTGAAATGGCCACAAGTGAAGGAAAAAGGAAATGATGAATTGTCAAAAAAAAAAAAACATAAAAGAGTTACAAAAAGAGATAGTAACAGACAGACCTAAGTAGAAAAAAAAAACAGCAAGAGAAAGAACACACAGAAAAATAAAACAAAAACTTCTCTCCAAGTTGAGAGAAGTTCATGTGTGGGATGAATTTAGTGAAATTTTGTTGTTAAGGCAGAGTTCTGGGACTTTGGGGAAAGTTTGTTCCTAGCATCAAACTGTTGGGCTTTGCATGTTCCATGTGGAAGGGTTTCTGACCATCTGGCTGATAAGCTGATGATGAAACCCAAAACTCCTCACATAGAATGCAGTTTGAAGGTCATAAATTTGATTAAGGTGTTTGGTAGGAGAACTCCCCATCCTCTGTTGGGCTCAGAAAAACATCTTTTGGCATGTGGAGAAGTTCCAGACCTTGGGCCAAGGTCTGGTCTCCCGTTGAAGAAACATATGGTCTTTGGCTTCATACAAACTCAGAAAGTTTTAGTTGAACACAGGCTTCTCACTACAGTGTAGAGAGGCAGACTCAGCGTCAAGTCTCAGACACATGCACAGTGAAGGCACAGTGAAGGCAGGGCGGACCAATTTTTAGAGGGGACCATTTGGTCGGTGACAATGGTCCTAAAAACAGCATCTCATATATAAAGCTGAACGTGTGTGTGTGTGCATATGTGTTCAACACCAAATGCAATCAACACCAAACTTATGGTGATTGGGGGCACAAATGAGAAGGTCACTGGGGTCCTTAGGTTGAAAGCGTACATGTACAAACACACACACACACACGCACGGTCAGCCATATATATGTGATCACGACCTACTCCACTATGCACAGCCACAGGAATTATCTAAGCAATCGACACCAAACATGCTATGGTGACTGGGACCCTTAGGTTGAAAGCGTACGTGCGCAAACACTCACACACACACACACACACACACACACACACACACACACACACACACACACACACACACACACACACACACACACACACACACACACACACACACACACACAACCCATTCCTTAAATATATTTAATTAAACAAAAATAATTAACTATTTAAGAATTACAGCTCTTTTTATACACAGTCCATCTATTTTCAGAGGCTACAAGTAATTAGAAAAAATACATAATTACAAATATAAAGATTATTATTATTAATAGTACTTTAGTGGAAATCCTTTGTAGTCAATGACTGCTTAAAGTACAGAACCCATGGACATCACCAAATGCTGAGTATTGTCTCTTAAGATAATACTGGGGATGGGTACCCTTGCAGAATTGTCATCCCACTGTAGAAAGGCTAAGGTGATCACCTGGATTGCAGCATCTAAAGGGACATTACACCGCTGTCTGTGCCGGGAAAGCTGATTGCAAGGGCTGTTCTGAAGAAGAATCAGTCTCAGTTACACACGTGGACAAAACTTTTTTGACACCTATATTTTATGTACACATTTGAACCCTCTGGAGTCGAATGACGCGCCCCCGCGTCAAAAGTCATATGACCTAATTAAGTGGATGTAGCACAGAATTTGCTGCACTCTGAGTCTCCCTTTGAATGTGTGTTAAACATGCAGTCTTCAACCTTTATAGCACTTTTTACATTTTAGTAGTAAGCCTAGTATTACTTGACTTATGAGTATTTTTTACGCCATGCCTTTTCATGAATATTATTGACATTTTCGCTGTGCGTTTATGTCACACACGCAGGAGTGAGGTTCTTTTTCTTCTCTGCTGCAGCAGCAACAGTGGTGGGAAGAAACATGACTCCTTCTTTTTCATTAGCGGAAAACACACGCGCTAACCAATCACAAGTCACTAACTCCATGTGGGTTTGATCTGATAAATGAATTTGGTATAAGGTAATATATTTAATATATAATATATAATTAATAAGGTATAAGGTACGCATAAGGTATACATTCATTCGGGGCACAAAGAGCCACAAAGGCTCCTTTTGCTCGAATGAGCAAAAGGAGCAAAGAGCTTGTTTGCCTGCAGACTCTAATTTTTAAAGATTTCTAACTGCCCACAAGAATTGTGAGTAATGTAGTAACCACATTTCTTTATCTAAGGTGAGACTTTCCAAATTCTAGTTACATTCAGTATAACGCATTCAGAGATAATTTAGGTTCGAGATTCCATACTTGGTTGATTACACAATCAAATAAAGTTTATTTTTGTTTTTCAAATAACAAGAAGAAAAAGAAGACAAAATTGGATTTTTTTTTCTTTTGTTCAAAGGTTTAGATTCCAGTGGAAACGAATCTGTATCTTTCCAACATGATCCACTTGGAGTCATTATTGTTTCATCCCTTTGATGGACCTGGCATATATGAAGTGAATTTAGCCATTCTGGGGTAAATTTTAACCGGAGAAACAGGTGGCGTGGTCTGGTGGTTGCGTCTAGTTCATGTCTGAAAAGATTTATTTGGATTTTCATCATTTAACCAGAGTTTTGGGTTCAGTTATATGATTTGTTAATAACATGCAGGCTTCAGTCTGTTAGGTTTTGTTGGCCATATGGACAGGGGTTTGCAGTAACTTGTTGATTCCATGGCTGATAAGAGTCTTCCAGACTCCCCCAAAATTGTTTTGAGGCATCATAAATTAATTAACAGGCACTTAGTTTTGGCATCCTGATCTTGCTTCGGCTAAGGAAAAATAGTTTGGTGTCACCTTTGATATTTCCCAGGCTTTGGGAGTGTAGAGTTGAGGCCCCTGCAAACTCTTGAGATCTTGTGCAAACTTTCACAGTCTTCTCATTACAATTTATAGGCCTGATTTACTAAAAAAGTGTCACACATGCACAAACACCACATCACTACCAAAAAGCATGCACGTCTTAATTCAGTTAAATTAATTTCATTTACACAGCACCAAATCATAGCAATGCTCCCTCGAGGCGCTTTACAGGAGTAAGGTGTAACCTTACCAAACAAAGCACACAGGCGACAGTGGTAAGGAAAAACTCTTTCTGATGATACTGAGGAAGAAACCTTAAGCAGACCAGATTCAGAGTAGGATCAAAAACAGAGTGCATTATTAGGGTGCATCCATCAAATGCCTCATCAGTTTTACTTTAGTAAAAGCTGTCTTCATGTAAGACTGCATTGTAAAAGCAGACTGCAGTGGCTCAGAGGGGTCACTCTCAGCAAAATGTTCCATGGGTTGCGGCGTCAGCTTCAGCCAGGGCATCTTGTGATCAGCACCCTGGGGTGTGTAGCGATCAGCCGCAGGATGTCTCATCAGTGCTTTGGACAGAGAGAAAAAGAACAGAATCATTTGGCCGGAAATAACTGCAACTAAGGTATGTTTATCAGCAATAAATCGACAAGGAAGCAGAGAGTATACTAAGGTGATCTCTGACAGCTAGCCCTGTGCTTCCCTAAGAGACCCAGAATTTACATGATGTGAGGCTGAGACTTGTTCCATTGCTAATATGATGAATTAAAAATACAGGAAGCATAGTTCCATACTATACCAGTATGTAAGCCATATGAGAGGGAGAATTAATTGAATTTAACTGAATTCATTGTGTCTTTATTCTGCATTTGAATGTCTCTAATTAATCTGACTGTTATCTATGCAGGGAAATCATTCCACAAAACAGGCGTATGACAAGTGAAGGTTCTGTGGCCTGCAAACCTTTTATTCACTTTAGGGACAGAAAGTAGTCCTAGGCCCTGAGAATGCAGAACATGGGGTGTAATTTAGGTCACCTAAGTAGGGAGGTGCAAGTCCTTGAATAATTTTTTAGGTTAATAACAGAACCTTACAGGCACCTTCACATATAACACCATTAAGGCCGAATGGTGCATGAAGGAAGATTCAAATGCCACTCGTGAAAAATCAGAGCTGCCTTGAATGCTTCATACAGCAGTTGCCACATCCGTTTGGGCACAGCACATGCACTCTATATCCATGTGTTGCACATGCTGGAAACCCATTAGAGTGGCAGGCAAGATGAGGTCGCACTGCCATCTGATCCTGCTCGCAACATTCGCATGGCATGTCGAACGCAGGTCGGACATGCCGTGCCATGGCAGAGGGGCTGCATGAAATCATTGGCCACATCAAACTGTGGCCAAATGGTGCGATGGAGGAAGCCTTACCACCATCAGCTGAATGAAGGCGAATGGCGTGCGAGTGCCTATTTGACCCACTCTCGGCCAGAGTCACCCGGAGTCCAGGTTCCACCCGCGAACATCCAACACCACTCGTGAGGCACTTAGAAATGGTGTGGCCATCCGTGCAACCTGCACGGCAGTAGAGAGCAGGCAGACCAATTTTGAGCTGGCTGTGTGAATGGCCCTGCATTTTCTAAGTGCCCCGTGAGTGTACTGTGCCCCCCTGAACAACACAAATGGCGTGCGAGTGTGCATTGTGTAACCACATCGCACAGCTGCTGTGAAAATAAAAAATAAAAAATACATGCCACCCATGGGATTCAAACCTGCACTTTCCAAAAGCTCTGATTGCCAGCCAGAAACTTTACCACTGAGCTACCATCGCTGTCCTGTAAAAGGTGTGGGAAAATGCCTGATATCAAGAAGGACATGGATGTATTTAAAAAAAAATTAAACCACACACTATATAAAAACACCGCATTTTATTGAATCCCTCTTATAAAGCGGACAATACAAGTATGATCCGTCTGTTCCTCAGTAGATGACCCATGGTCACAGATGTACAGTCATGAAATGACATGAATGAGAAGCAGGGCGCCTTTATGTCTACCTCTGCTGGCAGCATGTCCAGCCAGCCCAGTGCACATGTCCTGCCTGACACAAGAGTCTTGTGGGCGGTGCGCCACAGAACAGATACCGCATCATGTGGAACACAGCTCACATGGGTGGCATGACATTCAGATCGCCCCCTGCATGTTATGATCTGACAGTCCGTTTCACCTGGGGTAGCCTGTCAATGTGCACGGCATGCGCGTGCTCGCTGCAGCCCATTGCAACAGCAATATGTTTTTATGTATGTCCACGTGATGACAGCAAGCAGTTGGGCAGTTGTAAGTTCATGTCCTTCCAAATACGGTCCGTGTTCCCCAGCCGTGATGTCCAGAACCACAGATCTCCACAGCCGCTCCTGTTGACAGACACACCCCCTATCAGTTCAGCGCACACACCAACGTGTCACATGGCCACACATTTTCTAAGTGCCATGTGAGCAGTGTTAGATGTTTGTGTGTGTCACCCGGAATTTGGCCGACACCTGCCGCGAGAGGGTTCGATGGGCTCTCACAGTGCACACTGTCTTTTAGCCACTGGTGTGTGCAAATAGTTGTAGCAACAGGTGTACGAGGTGTTAGAGGCAGCTACGATTTTGCACGTATTGCATACAATTCCGGCTTCATGCGCACTTCACTTCATACACAAAATATAAAAAGAAACCTACTGTAAATGACAGGTATATTTAAAGAGTTAACAATTTCCTTTTTCTTGTGTGCACAGTTGTCTGTGCATGATGTGCTCACAGTTGACTGTTTCCTTTCCAACTCGAGGAATGCAGTGCATGAAGTAGCATTCACTGCTAAAGTTGGCATTACCTACCTTGTACTAACTGTTCTGGTCTATAACTTCACTATTCACAGCCGAGTGACAGAGAGAGAAAGTAATGTTTTGTAGCTCCGTCTCATGTTGGTTGTTTAACACCTCAAAAAATGTAGAATGCTTTGTACACAACACATTTTAATTTGAAGCTGCTGTTGCATACCAGCGCACCGCTTGTGTGCAGTCAGCAGTATGATCATTTATCTCTGTTAGTACTGGGTTAGAAAGTATGTATGAGCACAACTGTATATTCAATCTTTGGATTTATTCTACCAAGCAACATCAGAAACAATTACATATTGAAGTGAATTGAATTCATTTTTACAGAGCCAAATCACAGCATATGTTGCACCACAACTGTACCAGCATGACTTACATCTTGCAAACCCCATGAGCAAGCACATTGGAGAGAGTGGTAAGGAAAGATTCCTTCACATGTTTTTTTTCATCATATGAAGAAACCTGAAGCAGACCACACTCAGTGGTGTGACCATCCACTTTGGCCATACTAAGAGATAACAAAACATTTTATTTTTATTTTTACTAGAACACAGTAAGGAGTACTATAAATAAAGATGTGCTATGGACATAAACCTTCCTCATACAGCAGTTTTGTTCACGCTCCACTTGGTCAAACATCAGATCAAATCAAATCAATCTTATTTATATAGCGCCAAATCACAACAAACAGTCGCCCCAAGGCGCAAACATGAAGATCAAAATTAAGAACCTGGCAAAGACTTGATAAGTCACAGTATAATGCACGTTAAGTATATCTTTGTTAATATTCCTTGACCAGAAAGTGCATTTTGTGTAAAATGATCCCGAATTCAGAGCAACACTGATCATTGTTCTTATCTGCAGGTTTTGCAGCTCAACTCTGACATCCTCCCACAATACAAACAGGAGGCTCCCAAAACACCCCCTCACATAATCCTTCACTACTGCACCTTCAAGACTACATGGGACTGGGTTATCCTAATCCTCACCTTCTACACGGCCATCATGGTGCCATACAACGTCTCCTTCAAGACCAAGCAGAACAACATTGTATGGCTGGTGCTGGACAGTGTAGTGGATGTTATCTTTCTTGTAGATATTGTCCTCAACTTCCACACTACTTTTGTGGGACCTGGTGGTGAGGTGATCTCTGACCCTAAACTCATCCGCATGAACTACCTGAAGACCTGGTTTGTCATCGACTTGCTGTCCTGCCTGCCCTACGATATCATCAATGCCTTTGAGAATGTGGATGAGGTACAGTTGTGGTTTGTGGATAATTATCTTTGTTGTGAGAAGCAAAGTTATATACAGTTGTATGCAAAGGTTTGGGCACCCCTGATAATTTTCATGATTTTCTTTTATAAATCATTGGTTGTCTGGATCAGAAATTTCAGTTAAATATATCATATAGCAGACAAACACACTGATATTTGAGAAGTGAAATGAAGTTTCTAGTATTTACAGATAGTGTGCAATAATTATTTAAACAAATTAGGCAGGTGAATAAATTTGGGCACCCTTGTCATTTTATTGATTTGAATACATTTAGCAGTAATTACTGGAACACAACACTGGTTTGGTAAGTTCTTTGACCCTTGACCTCCATACACAGGTGAATCCAGTTATGAGAAGGGGTTTTTAAGGTGGCCATTTACAAATGTTTCTCCTCTTTGCATCTCTTCTAATAAGTGGCAAAATGGGATCCTCTAAACAACTCTCATATGACCTGAAAACAAAGATTGTTCAACATCATGGTTTAGAGGAAGGATACAAAAAGCTGTGTCAGAGATTTCAGCTGTCAGTTTCCACTGTGAGGAACATAGTGAGGAAATTGAAGACCGCAGGCACAGTACTAGTTAAGGCCTGAAGAGACAGTCCAAGAAAAATCTCATAAACTGAAGTGAAGGATGGTGAGAACAGTCATAGTCAACCCACAGACCTGCTCCAAAGACCTACAACATGATCTTGCTGAAGATAGTGTCCCTGTGCATCGTTCAACTATACAGCGCAGTTTGCACAAGGAGATGCTGGATGATGCTGTAAGGCAGAGGAAGCCTTTTCTGCATACACATCACACACAGAGTAGCTTAAGGTATGCTAAAGCACATTTGGACAAGCCAGCTTCATTTTGGAATAAGGTGCTCTGGACTGATGAAACTAAAATTGAGTTATTTGGACATAACAAGGGGCATGGTGGAAAAAGAACACAACATTCCAAGAAAAACACTTGGTACCTACAGTAAACTTTGGAGGTGGTTCCATTATGTGGGGCTGTGTGGCCAGTGCAGGTACTGGAAATCTTATTAAAGTTGA
The DNA here is from genome assembly GCF_902500255.1 of Thalassophryne amazonica. NCBI lineage: Eukaryota > Metazoa > Chordata > Actinopteri > Batrachoidiformes > Batrachoididae > Thalassophryne > Thalassophryne amazonica. The sequence continues at coordinate 22,154,480 of NC_047121.1, read as the reverse complement.
GGGTCACATGGATTCCAGTCAATATCAGATTCTTGAAAAAAAAGATCAAGAATCAGTGACAAAGTTGAAGTTACCCCGGGGCTGGATCTTTCAACAAGACAACGACCCCAAACACTGATCAAAATCTGCTAAGGCACTCATGCAGAGGAACAAGTACAACGTTCTGAAATAGCCATCTCATCCCCCGGACTTGAATACAACCCCAATTCCAATGAAGTTGGGACGTTGTGTAAAATGTTAATTAAAAACAGAATACAATGATTTGAAAATCCTCTTCAACCTATATTCATTGAATACACCATAAAGACAAGATATTTAATGTTCAAACTGGTAGACTTTGTTGTTTTTGTGCAAATATTTGCTAATTTTGAAATGGATACCTGCAACACATTTCAAAAAAGTTGGGAAGGGGCAACAAAACACTGGGAAAGTTGATGAATGCTCAAAGAACACGTAATTGGAAACAGATGAGTGTCATGATTGGGATAAAAGGAGCATCCCCAAAAGGCTCAGCCATTCACAAGCAAAGATGAGGTGAGGATCACCACTTTATGAACAACTGTGTGAAAAAATAGTCCAACAGTTTAAGAACAATGTTTCTCAACATTCAATTGCAAGGAATTTAGGGATTCCATCATCGACAGTCCATAATATAATCTGAAAATTCAGAGAATCTGGAGAGCTTTCTACACATAAGCGGCGAGGCCGAAACCCAACATTGAATGCCCATGACCTTCGATACCTCAGGCGGCACTGCATTAAAAACCAACATCCCTGTGTAAAGGATCTTACCACGTGGGCTCAGGAACACTTCAGAAAACCATTGTCAGTTAACACAGTTCATCGCTACATCTACAAGTGCAAATTAAAACTTTATCATGCAAAGCAAAAGCCATACATCAACAACATCCAGAAACACCACCGCCTTCACTGGGCCCAAGCACATTTGAGATGGACAGACACAAAGAGGAAAAGTGTGCTGTGGTCTGATGAGTCCACATTTCAAATTGTTTTTGGAAATCATGTACGTTGTGTCCTCCGGACAAACGAGGAAAAATTATTCAAATTGTTACCAGCGCAAAGTTCAAAAGCCAGCATCTGTGATGTATGGGGGTGTGTTAGTGCCCATGGCATGGGCAACTTACATATCTATGATGGCACCATCAATGCTGAAAGGTACATCCAGGTTTTGGAGCAACACATGCTGCCATCCGAGCAACATCTTTTTCAGGGACGTCCCTGATTATTTCAGCAAGACAATGCCAAGCCACATTCTGCATGTGTTACAACAGCGTGGCTCCGTAGTAAAAGAGTGCAGGTACTGGACTGGCCTGCCTGCAGTCCAGACCTGTCGCCCATTGAAAATGTGTGGTGCATTATGCAATGCAAAATACGACAATGGAGACCCCGGACTGTTGAACAACTGAAGTCGTACATCAAGCAAGAATGGGAAAGAATTCCACCTACAAAGCTTCAACAATTAGTGTCCTCAGTTACCAAATGCTTATTGAGTGTTGTTGGAAGGACAGGTGATGTAACACAGTGGTAAACATACCACTGTCCCAACTTCTTTGAAATGTGTTGCAGGCATCCATTTCAAAATGAGCAAATATTTGCACAAAAACAATAAAGTTTATCAATTTGAACTTTAAATATCTTGTCTTTGTGGTGTATTCAATTGAATATAGGTTGAAGAAGATTTGTAAATCATTGTATTCTGTTTTTATTTACCTTTTACAGAAGTAAAAGTACATAAGTATTTACGCCCCTTGGTCAATACGTTGTTGATGTATCTTTTGCAGCATTTACAGCCTCAAACCTTCTTGAATATGATGCTACAAGCGTGGTGCATCTATCTTTGGGCAGTTTTGCCCATTCCTCTTTGCATCACCTCTCAAGATCCATCAGGTTGGATGTGAAGCATCAGTCCACATGTTGTGTGGGCTGCTGAAGAGGAGGTACTGCTGGCCCACCACCACCAGAGGGCGCCCTGCCTGGAGTGCGGGCTCCAGACATCGGAGGGCGCTGCCGCCTCACAGGAGTAGCCAGGGTGACAGCTGTCACCCATCACCTGAGACAGCTGATATCAATCACCAGGGAGGTATATCAGCAGGACGGCATCTCCACCTCATTGCCGAGATATCGCTCTACTAAGGAGGTAACGAACTCAGCCAGTTGTGTTATTCAGAGAAGTAATACTTTGTTGCTTGTGCTTAGGTCAGCTGAATAACGTATTGGACGTGGTTGGATAAGTACTCACATTCCAATCCTACAGTGCTGTTTTTGAGTAGAGGTGGAGGTGGTGTTTCCACCCTGTGTGTTGCTGGGTGCGGCCGCACCCACACCTGACTGTTTCTGTTCCTTGCCAGCAGTACCGGATCCGACGAGCGGAGGCAGTGGCCACCTGGGAGTTCGGGACTTGGCGGCTCCAGTATTCCCGGGGTTCGGTGGCAGAGGAAATCGGATGGTTCCGGTTCGACTCGGACAGACGTCTGCTATCGTCGAGCCTGCCCACACGACACCATTGGAATTCGGCTTACTGCTATAATTGTAATCTGTTGTGTTTGTTGTGCGTGTTCACAACAGTAAAGCTTTGTGATTTGACTTCCTCCATTGTCCGTTCATTTGCGCCCCCTGTTGTGGGTCCGTGTACCTACACTTTCCCAACACCACAGCCATGTTGAGGTCTCTCCAGAAATGTTCAACCAAATTTGGGTCTGGGCTTTGTCTGGACCACTCAAAGACATTCACAGAGTTCTCCTGAAAACACTCCTTTGATATCTTGGCTGTGTGCTTAGGGAGGGAACAATGAAGCATTTTAGTCTTTCTATATGAAAAATTTGGTGGAATTACAAAAGGAAAAATGAAAAATTGCTATTTGAAGCAAATATGCAAATTATCTCATTAAATATGCATGATACAAAGATGGCCTGAGTGAAAATTGATTCTACGGAAAAACTGGTCTATGAACAACAAAGAAAATTTTGGCACCTAAATTGATCGAATTGTTATGGAAATATCCCTGTCTAATTGTCCTGCTGAAAGATGAACCGTTGCCCCATTCTGAGGTCAAGAGCACTCTGGATCCAGGATGTCTCTGTACATTGCTGCATTCATCTGTCCCTCAATCCTGACTAGTCTCCCATTTCCTGCTGCTGAAAAACATCCCCACAGCATGATGCTACCACCACCATGCTTCACTGTAGGGATGGTGCCTGGTTTCCACCAAATATGACGCCTGGCATTCACATCAAAGAGTTCAATCTTTGTCTCATCAGACCAGAGAATTTTGTTTCTCATGGTCTGAGAGTGCTTCAGGTGTCTTTTGGCAAATTCCAGGTGGGCTGCCATGTGCTTTATACTTTGGAGTGGCTTCCGATTGGTCAATCTACCATACAGGCTTGGTGGATTGTTGCAGCGATGGTTAGCCTTCTGGAAGTTTCTCCTCTCTCCACAGAGGAATGCTGGAGCTCTGACAGAGTGACAGTCAGGTTCCTGGTCACCTCCCTGACTAAGGCCCTTCCCCCCAACTGCTCAGTTTAGATGGGCGCCCAGCTCTCGGAAGAGTCTTAATGGACTGGAACTTCTTCCATTTATGGATAATGGAGGCCACTGTGCTCATTGGGACCTTCAAAGCAGCAGAAAGTTTTCTGTACCCTTCTCCAGATTTGTGCCGCAAGACAACCCTGTCTCCAAAGTCTACAGACAATTCCATTGAATTCATGCTTGGTTTGGGCTCTGACATGCACTGTCACCTGTTGGAACTTACAGTGCATCTGGAAAGTATTCACAGTGCTTCACGTTTTCCACATTTTGTTATGTTTACAGCCTTATTCCAAAATGGATGAAATTTATTTTTCCTCAAAATTCTACACACAATACCCCATAATGACAATGTGATTTTTTTGCAGTTTTGTTAAAATAAAAAAAAAGTAAGAAATCACACAAAAAGCACACGCTCTCTCAGTGTATCCAATGTTCAATGAACTGAATTTACCCCAAATGGACTCCAGTTAAGCTGTAGAAACAGCTCAAGGATGATCAGTTGAACCAGGATGCACCTGAGCTGAATTTTGAGCTTCATGGAAAGGCTGTGAATAGTTATGTACCTGTCATTTCTTAATTTTTTTAATTTTAACAAATCTCAAAAAAAAAATCATTTTTCACATTGTCATAATGCGGTATTATGTGTAGAATTTTGAGGAAAAAATGAAAAAAAATTCAAACGTAACAATATCATACAGCTTGTAAATGATCATAAAATGTAATAATGCATTGATGAATAGAACACAAAGTGTTTAAAAATGCAGTTCTGAGTAAATTTTGAGCTCTGTTGATGTCGATGTATTTATATTTGAGCAATTTGTGGGAAATTGGATTTCTCTAATATAACACAATTGTCAAAAGTGAGTTTTGCAAGTAAACTTTGCAAAATCTTGAAATTCTTAGAATGCCTAAGCAGAGGGTCACCCCTTTGAGTCTGGTCTGCTTGAGGTCTCTTCCTGAATATCATCAGAGGGAGTTTTTCCTTACCACTGTCACCTGTGTGCTTGTCTTGGGGTTGGTAAGGTTAGACCTTACTTATGTGAAGCGCTTTGAGGCAGCTTTGTTGTGCTATATAAATGAAATAAATTAAATTGAATTGAATCACAAGCTTTAATGCTTACATTTTAAGATCTCTAGCGTTGCAAAAAGTGAACCTGTTTTTGCACTATGCAGGATGCTTTGTGTGCCTTTCTTATCTCTGACATTGCAGTGCTTTGTCAGAGGGCTGTGCGTGCTGTCGCACTGAGCGCATCCTATTGTTTGATGCTCCAGTAGGTGACTTGATTGCTTGGTTCAGGTGTCTCCTCTCCTCTGCCCTCTCACTGCCACTCAGTGTACCTACACTTTCACAACAGGATATCTCGGCCATCGTCATGGATCCCGAGGGGCGTCAACCGGCTGTTGAACGGCCAATGGAAGAACAGGACGCGCAGGCGTCCGCAGGAGGGGTAATCGGTGAGTTGCAGCGGATCCTCACCGCTTTCATGACTCGGTTAGATTTGATGACCGAGCAGAACGTCCTCCTGAACCGCAGGGTGGAGGCTCTCGCCGCGCAGGTGGAAGCGCGCCCTCCGGGCGCCGCTGCGGCTCTCCCTCCCGTAGACCCTGTGCGTAACATTGACGTTCCACTGGTCGTTCAACGACCCCTCCCACCTTCCCCGGAAGCATACATAAGCCCCCCAGAGCCGTACGGAGGCTGTGTGGAGACGTGCGCGAATTTCCTTATGCAGTGTTCGCTTGTCTTCGCACAGCGTCCTGTTATGTACGCGACCGATGCTAGCAAGGTAGCTTATGTAATAAACCTGCTTCGCGGTGAGGCACGCACTTGGGCTACAGCGCTCTGGGAGCAGAACTCACAGCTCCTTCAGACATATGATGGGTTTGTGAGGGAGTTCAGAACCGTGTTCGATCACCCTAATAGAAGAGAAACCGCTTCAACAGTGCTACTGTCAATGAGACAGGGGCGTCGGAGCACAGCTGCTTATGCAGTCGACTTCCGCATCGCGGCTGCGAGGTCCGGCTGGAATAGCACTGCCCTCCGCGCCGCCTTTGTAAACGGACTGTCATTGGTTCTTAAGGAGCACCTGGTGGCTAAGGACGAACCGCGGGATTTAGATGGGCTTATCGATCTTGTCATACGATTAGACAATCGGTTAGAAGAACGTCGTCGGGAACGAGACGAAGGGCGTGGCCGGGCACGCGCCGTCCCTCTCCCTTCCGGTTCCGACCGCGCCCCGCCTTCCCCACGCTCCACGGCTCCGGCGCTCCGTGTGGCTACAGCTCCCCCTGCTGACGAAGCTATGGACACGAGCAGGGCAACATTTAGGGTACCAGATACACAGAGGAGGCAGGCCCACGGAGTATGTTTTAATTGTGGCTCGACAGAGCACCAAGTGAGAGACTGCCCCGAGCGGTTAAACACCAACACCCGCCCCTAGAGACTGGGCTAAGGGTGGGCCGAGACATTCACGTGGGACACACCCACATTGCCACACGACTCCCAGTTATGATCCTTTATGAGGAATCAACCCTGAAAGCCCCAGCACTGGTGGACACGGGCTCTGAAGGGAATCTGTTGGACAGCAGATGGGCCAGGGAGATAGGGCTCCCTCTGGTGGCGCTTACCTCGCCTGTGCAGGTGCGAGCACTAGATGGCTCCCTACTCCCTCCAATCACGCATAAGACACCATCTGTAACTCTGGTGGTGTCTGGAAATCACCGGGAGGAGATCGAGTTTTTTGTGACTCCTGCTACCTCCCGAGTGATTTTGGGGTTTCCCTGGATGTTGAAACACAATCCCCGGATCGATTGGCCGTCCGGGGTAGTGGTTCAGTGGAGCGAGACCTGCCATCGGGTGTGTTTAGGTTCCTCGGTTCCTCCCGGCTCCCAGGCTAAGGAGGAGGTCAGAGTCCCGCCCAATCTGGGGATGGTGCCCTGTGGAGTACCACGACCTTGTCGACGTGTTCAGCAAGGATCTGGCGCTCACCCTTCCCCCCCACCGTCTTTATGATTGTGCCATTGATTTGGTTCCGGGCAGTGAGTTCCCGTCCAGCAGGCTGTACAACCTCTCACGGCCTGAGCGCGAATCAATGGAGACCTACATCCGGGACTCGTTAGCCGCCGGGTTGATCCGGAATTCCACCTCCCCGATGGGTGCAGGTTTCTTTTTTGTGGGTAAAAAAGACGGCGGACTTCGCCCATGCATTGATTATAGGGGACTGAACGAAATCACGGTTCGCAACCGATACCCGTTGCCCCTATTGGATTCGGTGTTCACGCCCCTGCATGGAGCTAAGGTATTCACCAAGCTTGATCTTAGGAATGCGTATCACCTGGTTCGGATCCGGAAGGGAGACGAGTGGAAGACGGCATTTAACACCCCCTTGGGTCACTTTGAGTACCTGGTCATGCCGTTCGGTCTCACAAACGCTCCCGCGACTTTCCAAGCGTTGGTTAATGATGTCTTGCGGGATTTCCTGCACCGGTTCGTCTTCGTATACCTGGACGATATACTCATCTTTTCTCCGGACCCTGAGACCCATGTGAAGCATGTACGTCAGGTCCTGCAGCGGTTGTTGGAGAACCGACTGTTTGTGAAGGGCGAGAAGTGTGAGTTCCACCGCACTTCTTTGTCCTTCCTGGGGTTCATCATCTCCTCCAACTCCGTCGCTCCTGATCCGGCCAAGGTTGCGGCGGTGAGAGACTGGCCCCAACCCACAAGCCGTAGGAAGCTGCAACAGTTCCTCGGCTTTGCTAATTTCTACAGGAGGTTCATTAAGGGCTACAGTCAGGTAGTTAGCCCCCTGACAGCCCTAACCTCGCCAAAAGTTCCCTTCACCTGGTCGGATCGTTGCGATGCCGCGTTCAAGGAGTTGAAACGGCGCTTCTCGTCTGCACCCGTTCTGGTGCAGCCCGATCCTAGTCGCCAGTTAGTGGTTGAATTGGACGCCTCGGACTCAGGGATAGGAACCGTGCTGTCCCAGAGCGGGAAGACCGATAAGGTTCTTCACCCGTGTGCCTATTTTTCCCGCAGGGTGACCCCGGCCGAACGGAACTATGACGTCGGCAATCGAGAACTCCTTGCGGTGAAAGAGGCTCTTGAGGAGTGGAGACATCTGTTGGAGGGAACGTCCGTGCCATTTACGGTCTTCACTGACCACCGGAACCTGGAGTATATCAGGACCGCCAAGCGGCTGAATCCCAGGCAAGCCCGCTGGTCACTGTTCTTCGGCCGTTTTGACTTCCGGATCACCTACCGTCCCGGGACCAAAAATCAAAGATCGGATGCTTTGTCCCGGGTACATGAAGACGAAGTCAGAACGGAGTCGTCGGATCCCCCGGATCCCATCATCCCGGAGTCCACTATCGTGGCCACCCTCACCTGGGACGTGGAGAAGACCGTCCAGGAGGCCCTGGCACGAAACCCGGACCCCGGAACCGGGCCGAAGAACAGACTCTACGTCCCACCAGAGGCAAGGGCTGCGGTCCTGGACTTCTGTCACGGTTCTAAGCTCTCCTGTCATCCTGGGGTGCGAAGAACCGTGGCAGTCGTCCGGCAGCGTTTGTGGTGGGCGTCCCTGGAGACTGACGTCCGGGATTATATCCAGGCCTGTACCACCTGCGCCAGGGGCAAAGCCGACCACCGCAAGTCCTCGGGTTTGCTACAGCCGCTGCCCGTACCTCATCGCCCCTGGTCCCACATCGGCCTGGATTTTGTCATGGGCCTCCCGCCGTCCCAGGGAAACACCGTCATCCTCACGATAGTGGACCGATTCTCCAAGGCGGCCCACTTCGTGGCCCTCCCGAAGCTCCCAACAGCCCAGGAGACAGCGGACCTCCTGGTCCACCACGTCATCCGGCTGCATGGGATACCATCAGACATCATCTCCGATCGCGGTCCCCAGTTCTCCTCGCACGTCTGGAGGAGCTTTTGCCGGGAACTGGGGGCCACGGTCAGTCTCTCGTCCGGGTATCACCCCCAAACCAACGGGAAAGCAGAACGGGCCAATCAAGAGATGGAGCAGACGCTACGTTGTGTGACAGCCGCGCACCCGGCGGCCTGGAGTACTCATCTGGCCTGGATCGAGTACGCCCACAACAGTCAAGTGTCATCAGCCACCGGCCTCTCCCCTTTTGAGGTGTGTTTGGGGTATCAGCCCCCATTGTTTCCGGTGGTTGAGGGAGAGGTCGGTGTGCCCTCGGTCCAGGCCCACCTGCGGAAGTGCCGTCGGGTGTGGCGTGCCGCCCGTTCTGCTTTGTTGAGGGCCCGGATGAGGGCGAAGACCCATGCAGACCGGCGGCGGACCCCGGCTCCTACGTATCGTCCTGGGCAGGAAGTGTGGTTGTCCACCAAGGACATTCCACTGCAAGTGGCCTCCCCGAAACTACAGGACCGGTACATAGGACCGTTTAAGATCCTCAAGGTCATCAATCCCGCCGCAGTGAGGCTTAAGCTCCCGGCCTCACTGCGGATTCATCCAGTGTTCCATGTCTCGAGAATCAAACCACATCACACCTCACCCCTCTGCGCTCTGGGTCCGGCACCACCTCCTGCCCGGATCATCGACGGCGAGCCGGCTTGGACTGTGCGCCGGCTACTGGACGTCCGACGGATGGCCCGGGGTTTTCAATATCTGGTGGACTGGGAAGGGTACGGTCCCGAAGAACGCTCCTGGGTGAAGAAGAGCTTCATCCTGGACCCGGCCCTCCTGGCCGACTTCTACCGCCGCCATCCGGACAAGCCTGGTCGAGCGCCAGGAGGCGCCCGTTGAGGGGGGGGGTCCTGTTGTGTGGGCCACTGAAGAGGAGGTACTGCTGGCCCACCACCACCAGAGGGCGCCCTGCCTGGAGTGCGGGCTCCAGACATCGGAGGGCGCTGCCGCCTCACAGGAGTAGCCAGGGTGACAGCTGTCACCCATCACCTGAGACAGCTGATATCAATCACCAGGGAGGTATATCAGCAGGATGGCATCTCCACCTCATTGCCGAGATATCGCTCTACTAAGGAGGTAACGAACTCAGCCAGTTGTGTTATTCAGAGAAGTAATACTTTGTTGCTTGTGCTTAGGTCAGCTGAAGACCGTATTGGACGTGGTTGGATAAGTACTCACATTCCAATCCTACAGTGCTGTTTTTGAGTAGAGGTGGAGGTGGTGTTTCCACCCTGTGTGTTGCTGGGTGCGGCCGCACCCACACCTGACTGTTTCTGTTCCTTGCCAGCAGTACCGGATCCGACGAGCGGAGGCAGTGGCCACCTGGGAGTTCGGGACTTGGTGGCTCCAGTATTCCCGGGGTTCGGTGGCAGAGGAAATCGGATGGTTCTGGTTCGACTCGGACAGACGTCTGCTATCGTCGAGCCTGCCCACACGACACCATTGGAATTCGGCTTACTGCTATAATTGTAATCTGTTGTGTTTGTTGTGCGTGTTCACAACAGTAAAGCTTTGTGATTTGACTTCCTCCATTGTCTGTTCATTTGTGCCCCCTGTTGTGGGTCCGTGTACCTACACTTTCCCAACACCACAGCCATGTTGAGGTCTCTCCAGAAATGTTCAACCAAATTTGGGTCTGGGCTTTGTCTGGACCACTCAAAGACATTCACAGAGTTCTCCTGAAAACACTCCTTTGATATCTTGGCTGTGTGCTTAGGGAGGGAACAATGAAGCATTTTAGTCTTTCTATATGAAAAATTTGGTGGAATTACAAAAGGAAAAATGAAAAATTGCTATTTGAAGCAAATATGCAAATTATCTCATTAAATATGCATGATACAAAGATGGCCTGAGTGAAAATTGATTCTACGGAAAAACTGGTCTATGAACAACAAAGAAAATTTTGGCACCTAAATTGATCGAATTGTTATGGAAATATCCCTGTCTAATTGTCCTGCTGAAAGATGAACCGTTGCCCCATTCTGAGGTCAAGAGCACTCTGGATCCAGGATGTCTCTGTACATTGCTGCATTCATCTGTCCCTCAATCCTGACTAGTCTCCCATTTCCTGCTGCTGAAAAACATCCCCACAGCATGATGCTACCACCACCATGCTTCACTGTAGGGATGGTGCCTGGTTTCCACCAAATATGACGCCTGGCATTCACATCAAAGAGTTCAATCTTTGTCTCATCAGACCAGAGAATTTTGTTTCTCATGGTCTGAGAGTGCTTCAGGTGTCTTTTGGCAAATTCCAGGTGGGCTGCCATGTGCTTTATACTTTGGAGTGGCTTCCGATTGGTCAATCTACCATACAGGCTTGGTGGATTGTTGCAGCGATGGTTAGCCTTCTGGAAGTTTCTCCTCTCTCCACAGAGGAATGCTGGAGCTCTGACAGAGTGACAGTCAGGTTCCTGGTCACCTCCCTGACTAAGGCCCTTCCCCCCAACTGCTCAGTTTAGATGGGCGCCCAGCTCTCGGAAGAGTCTTAATGGACTGGAACTTCTTCCATTTATGGATAATGGAGGCCACTGTGCTCATTGGGACCTTCAAAGCAGCAGAAAGTTTTCTGTACCCTTCTCCAGATTTGTGCCGCAAGACAACCCTGTCTCCAAAGTCTACAGACAATTCCATTGAATTCATGCTTGGTTTGGGCTCTGACATGCACTGTCACCTGTTGGAACTTACAGTGCATCTGGAAAGTATTCACAGTGCTTCACGTTTTCCACATTTTGTTATGTTTACAGCCTTATTCCAAAATGGATGAAATTTATTTTTCCTCAAAATTCTACACACAATACCCCATAATGACAATGTGATTTTTTTGCAGTTTTGTTAAAAATAAAAAAAAGTAAGAAATCACACAAAAAGCACACGCTCTCTCAGTGTATCCAATGTTCAATGAACTGAATTTACCCCAAATGGACTCCAGTTAAGCTGTAGAAACAGCTCAAGGATGATCAGTTGAACCAGGATGCACCTGAGCTGAATTTTGAGCTTCATGGAAAGGCTGTGAATAGTTATGTACCTGTCATTTCTTAATTTTTTTAATTTTAACAAATCTCAAAAAAAAAAATCATTTTTCACATTGTCATAATGCGGTATTATGTGTAGAATTTTGAGGAAAAAATGAAAAAAAATTCAAACGTAACAATATCATACAGCTTGTAAATGATCATAAAATGTAATAATGCATTGATGAATAGAACACAAAGTGTTTAAAAATGCAGTTCTGAGTAAATTTTGAGCTCTGTTGATGTCGATGTATTTATATTTGAGCAATTTGTGGGAAATTGGATTTCTCTAATATAACACAATTGTCAAAAGTGAGTTTTGCAAGTAAACTTTGCAAAATCTTGAAATTCTTAGAATGCCTAAGCAGAGGGTCACCCCTTTGAGTCTGGTCTGCTTGAGGTCTCTTCCTGAATATCATCAGAGGGAGTTTTTCCTTACCACTGTCACCTGTGTGCTTGTCTTGGGGTTGGTAAGGTTAGACCTTACTTATGTGAAGCGCTTTGAGGCAGCTTTGTTGTGCTATATAAATGAAATAAATTAAATTGAATTGAATCACAAGCTTTAATGCTTACATTTTAAGATCTCTAGCGTTGCAAAAAGTGAACCTGTTTTTGCACTATGCAGGATGCTTTGTGTGCCTTTCTTATCTCTGACATTGCAGTGCTTTGTCAGAGGGCTGTGCGTGCTGTCGCACTGAGCGCATCCTATTGTTTGATGCTCCAGTAGGTGACTTGATTGCTTGGTTCAGGTGTCTCCTCTCCTCTGCCCTCTCACTGCCACTCAGTGATAAATTCAGTGTGATTCCCGCTGGGCGGCGTTTTATGCTGCATTTACGTGCTGGCACACAGCGCTGAGCACGCGAGAGAGGCTGCGAGCAAACCGATGGCATGTAAATTTCCAGCCACGAAAGAGGACACATCCAGCATTACTCTTCCCCTCTTCTTTGAAAAGATGTTTTTTGTTTCTGCTTTCCCATATTTGCAGGATGGAAGAACGGATGGATGCTGGCTGAAGTGTGTGTGTGTGTGTGTGTGTGTGTGTGTGTGTGTGTGTGTGTGTGTGTGTGTGTGTGTGTGTGTGTGGGCAGTGCAGTGGGAAGGAAAATAACATAGGGATTATTGTAAGAAGATAAATTCTCTTGTTTCTCTCTCTGGTGGCTGAAGCAAGCAAGAAGTATTTTTATTTTTATGCTTTTTACTTAAAAACACTGATATCCCATGCCAAGCTACAGACAGCTGCTGCCAACTCACATAAATGCACACACAGGCACACAAGCCTATTTATAAATGGCTGTATAGGCATATTACCTACATAGATCTAAGTGTAAACTCTCTGAGCCCTCTCATACACCAGGCACGAAGCAATGCACAGCACTGTGCAAGTACCATTCCTTGTTTACAACTGATGCAGTTGTTTTTATGTGCAGCACCCCTGGTGTTTCAATATCAACTGTACTTGCAGAAGCGGTTTAACGCGTCTTTGTTGATCTGGGATCCATATGGAACCAGCCCCCAACTGTTCAGCACAGAAATTAAATGGGGATTATTTGCAAAGTTTATTTCATAGTGTGAAATACAGATTTATTGTCACTGTGAGTAGTTTTTAAAGTAGTAGTTACATAAATAATTACATAAATTTCAATGCAGAGTTGCAGTGAAAGCAAAGCAGTCGTGCATTCATGTGAGAGGAGCATGTTAAATGCAGACAGCGTCTGGCGCCTTGCACTCAGCTTGGCTTGGGGCAGCCTGCTGCTGACTCTTCACAAATCCGGATACAAGCAAGGAAAAAAAAAAAAAGCTCAATAATAGAATTTGAGGACAGAGTGTCTCACTGAGTGTAGCACAGGCAGAGCCGTGATGGCTTCGAGTTCACTGAGCTCTGGAAAACTACTTTTCCTGTCTTTTGCTCATGATGTGTCATTTAGAAAGGAAAGTTAGATTTGTCTCCGCTTTTGTTTGTTGTTTTTTGATCTGATAAATGATCCAATCCATGACTCAAAACTGTGATCTGATCCATGGGTTTTGTCATCTGTTGCAGCCTAACCAGGCATTCATCTGCACTCACAGAAATATTTAACCCTAACTTTTAAGATTTATGTAATTTTATTACATGACAAATTCCCATTTACTTTTTTTTTAGATAATTTTAATACAAACCTACCAAATAAACCTTACATGATGCATATTCATTACCGTAATAAATCTTGAACATAATTATTATGCAATTCAAATAATATACTTTATATATTTTAAATAAATACTGACATTATTATTGATTTAGAGTAATTATATTTTATTAATACTAAATACATAAAGCTGAGGATTATGCATTTCAAAGGAATAGGATTTATTACAGTAATGAATATGCATCATGTAAGGTTTATTTGGTAGGTTTGTATTAAAATTATCTAAAAAAGTAAATGGGAATTTATCATGTAATAAAATTACAGAAATCTTAAAAGTTAGAGTTAAATATTTCTGTGAGTGTGTGTGCCCATGGATGTGTTGGTCTTAAAATAAATGTTGCAGTGTTAATGTTGCCATTAATATAATTTAGTATTTTTTTTTAATTCACAAGTTAGCAGCATGAGCCTGAATTAGCAGGTATCAATAGCTAGGTAGCTTTAGCTACACTGACAGTGCTGTTGTTATTGATGCTGACTGTGGTGGATGCTGGCGAAATTTTAGTCATAGTTTTTAATATCTACACCTATGCCACGTGTTATTAGAGCCACCTCCCAGCCTGCAAAATTGAAAAGGAGTTTTGCTGGCGACATGTTAGCGGAGCTGGTAAAACGGATATTTGCGACCGTATAACAGCATGAACGTCCGGAAATAATCAGACACAAGGGGGTTATTCCCATTCTAATCCAATACCATAATTTGCATGGTTTATTTTTCTGTAGGTGCTTTGGTCGGCGAGGCTTACCGTGAGGCAGCGTCGCTCCAACAGCGGTCAGGGTGCGGATTAATCCATCAAATGTGTAATGGTAATTCTGTGTCAGACTCCACATCAATACTTTAGTATGGTAGCTTAAATTCACCCATTTTGGCGGCAGCATCAGTCCGCGACTTTCTCTCGCTCTCAGCTAACAGTGCCATTATGACATCTGCGTAGCAGCACGCACAGCTGGTGTTCTGTCAAATTGTGTGTTTCGTCGTATAACTCGACAGTTCCGCGTCACGACAATACTGCTGCGGATGTCAAAATGTCAAAATTATGTTTGTCTTTTTTTCAGAAAAGTGGGCACCAGGTCCAATCTCTAGTAGAGTGTTGTGCACATGACACAACACACGCATCCAGGGTGTATCCAGAGTGCATCCCTCATGCAACCTGTCTGCAAGGTTTAGTGTTTTAGGGCCCTGTAACACCTTAACGATTTAGCCAACGTATGCCGACTATATTAAAAATGCTAGCATACGTGGGCGTATGTCTAATACATTTTGCAGCTGTTACACCTTGAGGATTTAGCCGAGCGGTTCGGGTCGGTACTATACGGTATGATACGTGTCGGAACTGGTAAGTCTGGCTTGGTTTGTGTTTCCACTGCTGGCAGAACCCTTTTGCTTGGCGGGTGCAACACTTAAATATTGCCTCCACACTGAGCAAGAGTAATTTAACCTTACTTTATTTTATTTTAGTCTTGGTGGATCATGGGATTTATTTTTATCGCGTACAGAATGCTGAAGAATCGACCGATGCCTGTGGCAAATGCTGCCATGAATGAATGAGGCGCTGTCAATCAATCAATCAATCAATTTTATTTATATAGCGCCAAATCACAACAAACAGTTGCCCCAAGGCGCTTTATATTGTAAGGCAAGGCCATACAATAATTACGTAAAAACCCCAATGGTCAAAACGACCCCCTGTGAGCAAGCACTTGGCGACAGTGGGAAGGAAAAACTCCCTTTTAACAGGAAGAAACCTCCAGCAGAACCAGGCTCAGGGAGGGGCAGTCTTCTGCTGGGACTGGTTGGGGCTGAGGGAGAGAACCAGG
The DNA here is from genome assembly GCF_902500255.1 of Thalassophryne amazonica. Classification (NCBI taxonomy): domain Eukaryota; kingdom Metazoa; phylum Chordata; class Actinopteri; order Batrachoidiformes; family Batrachoididae; genus Thalassophryne; species Thalassophryne amazonica. The sequence goes on along the minus strand of NC_047121.1, from coordinate 22,138,988 downwards.
AAAAAGACATGCTGTGGAGGGGAGCAGAGATCAATCACTAATGATTAAATGCAGAGTGGTGCATACAGAGCAAAAAGAGAAAGAAACACTCAGTGCATCATGGGAACCCCCCAGCAGTCTAAGTCTATAGCAGCATAACTAAGGGATGGTTCAGGGTCACCCGATCCAGCCCTAACTATAAGCTGTGACTCTTTCAACTTTTAATATAAGTTAATTGTCTTGTTATGGCACAAACAGCTGGTCTTCTCTGGTTCAGGCTGAGAAACTCACCTGGAGCAGAAAAACCACAGAGGGACTTCTTTGAAAACACTACATTTCTTCAGCCATGACATGGAATTAAAGTATTTTCAGATGTCATTTTCCAAATTCAGGACACTTTATCTGGATAAGTTTTTGTCAGTATGTGATGATGAATCTGACCAAAATGACAAAACTGCTAACATTAAGACTATATTTACTCATTGTGTGAATGGTTTTAATATTTGAAACAGTCTGAACTGTTCTCATGACTGTAGTTTTCAGTTTGTCAGACAATCAGTGGAGAGCATCAATGCACATATATCGACTTATGAGTAATTTACAAGAAACTTGTGTGAACAATCACATAACTTACATAGAACTTATGTTGCGCATATGTGGAATGTATCAGACATATGCTGGCATACGTCAAAAATATTATGCATGCCCCAAATGTTTCAAAGTACTCGTATTATGGCATATCAGTGTGCTTCAACTTGTTCTTAACTTATAAAAAACCTACCCATAACTTATTAGACGTACACCAGCATATGCCAGCGTTTTTAATATGGTCAGCAAAAACTGGCTAAATCATCAAGGTGTGACAGGTGTGTTGACATGGATGCCTCCATGAAAATCAGTACACAATGCAGCTGTAAAGTGAGTGTGTTTCAGGCCTAACCCAGTTTACCTAGCTTGTTAGCATGAGTTAGGTTGGTGGATTCATGGTTAAGAGTTATATATCAGATTCTGATACACAACCTGTCCACTTTTCACCTCCTTACCATTTATGGGTTTGTCAGGAGTTAGGCACTACAAAGATGGTGACGTATACAGTACATCCAGAAAGTATTCACAGCACTTCAATTTTTCCACATTTCGTTATGTTACAGTCTTATTCCAAAATTAATTAAATCAGTTTTTTGCTCAACATTTTAAACGCAATACCACATTATGACAACATGAAAAGTTTTTTTTTGAGATTTTTGCAGATTTATTAAAAATGAAAGAAAAAAACCTAAGAAATCACATCAATACATAAGTATTAACAGCTTTTCAATGAAGCTTAAAATTAAGCAAAGGTGCATCATGTTTTGTGCTGATCATCATTGAGAGGGTTCTACAGCTTAACTGGAGTCCACCTGGGGTAAATTCAGTTGATTGGACATTATTTGGAAAGGCACATACCTGACTATATAACAGGTCCCACAGTTGACAGTGCATGTCTGAGCAGAAAACAAGGATGAAGTCAAAGGAATTGTCCGTAGATGTCTGTTGGATTGTCCCGATGCACAAATTTGGGGAAGGGTTCTGTTGCTTTGAAGGCCCCAAATGAGCACAGTGGCCCCCATCATCTGTAAATGGAAGAAGTTCACATCCACCAGGACTCTTCCTAGAGCTGGCCGCCCATCTAAACTGAAGGGCCTTCCAGTCCAATCCAATCCAGTTTATTTGTAGAGCACATTTAAAAACAAGATGACTAAAGTGCTGTGCAACAAAGATAAAAATAAAATGGATAATTAGTAGACAACAGTGGCAACAATATAAGTCTTTACAACAATAAAATCATCAAAAGCCAAAGAAAACAAATATGATTTAAGGTGAGATTTAAAGGCTAGAAGTGAATCTGCCTGCCTGATATAGAGAGGCAGGTCATTCCACAATCTGGGACTAACAATGGAAAAAGCTCTGTCACCTCTGAGTTTGAACTTGGTCTGAGGAACTACAAGCAGAGCTTGATCTCGTGACCTGAGAGGTCATGATGGAGAATAAGACACAAGCAGGTCAGACAGATAACGTGGGGCAAGATCAGTGAGACATTTAAAAACAATAAAATTTTAAAATCAGTATGATATCGAACTGGCAACCAGTGAAGGGAAGAAAGAATGGGTGAAATATGGTCATGCTTCTAAGATCCAGTTAAAAGACAGGCTGCAGCAAGGCCTGGCTGATACCGGCATACAGCACATTACAATAGTCCAACCGAGTCATGCCTTGAAAGTGAGGACTTTATCTTAGCTAGCTGCCTCAAGTGAAATAAACTTGCCTTCACAACAGCACTGATTTGTTTATCAAGTATAAAATCTCCATCCATTTTCAATCCAAGGTTACAAACAGTAGATTTGTGTCAATGGTCCAAGGTTTATTGAACCACAACTACCTGATTTACTTGGCCCAGACAAAAGAACTTCAGTTTTCATTAAAGAGTAGAAAGTTTGCAGACATCTAGTCTTTAATGTTCTCAATGCACTCTAAGAGCTGATTGGCACCAAATGCATTCTCACACTTTAGGGGCACACAGATTTGGCTGTCATCGGCATAGAGTTGGAATGACACCCCAAATCTACAAAAAAAAACCGATCCCAGCGGAAGCAGGTACAATGAAAAAAGAAGTGGCCCAAGAATGGGCCCTTGTGGTACACCACATGACAGGGGGGCTGTGGAGGAAACAAAATCTCCAAGTCTTACACAAAAACTCTTATCTGTTAAGTAGGATCTGAACCATTCTAGAGCATAGCCCTGAATGCTGACCACATTCTTAAGGTCATCCAAGAGGATCTCATGATCCACTGTGTCGAATGCAGTGGTCAGATCTAACAACACCAAAACAACAGTGTGACCAGAATCAGTGGACACCAGCATGTCGTTAAAAACCCTCATCAAAGCTGACTCAGTACTATGAAAATTCTTAAAACCAGATTGAAAGACCTCAGGGATCTCATGCTCATGCTCTAAGAGTACTTTCAGCTGATTAAAAAAATTTTTTTCTTGAACTTCTGACAGAAATGGTAGTTTGGAAATAGGGCGAAAGTTGGATAGATCACTAGGCTCAAGACCAGCCTTTTTTTTAATAAAGCTTGAACAACCGCACACTTCAGGCTAGCGGGCACTACCCCATTTATCAAGCCTTTGTCAAGGAGGTGACCAAGAACCTGACGGTCACTCTGTCAGAGCTCCAGCATTCTTCTGTGGAGAGGAGAACCTTCCAGAAGGACAACCATATCTTCAGCAATCCATCAATCAGGCTTGTGTGGTAGAGCAGCCAGACAGAAGCAACTCCTTAGTAAAAGGCACATTGCAGCCCGTCGAGTTTGCCAAAAAGGCACCTGAAGGACTCTCAGACCATGAGAAACAAAATTCTTTGATCTGATGAGACAAAGCTTGAACTCTTTGGTGTGAATGCCAGGCATCATGTTTGGTGGAGACTGGGCACCATCTCTACAGTGAAGCATGGTGGTGGCAGCATCATGCTGTGGGGATGTTTTTCAGCAGCAGGAAGTGGGAGACTAGTCAGGATTGAGGGAAACATGAATGCATCGATGTACAGAGACATCCTGGTTGAAAACCTGCTCCAGAGCGCTCTTAACCTCAGACTGGGGTGAAGAGTCATCTTTCAGCAGGACAATGACCCTAAGCACACAGTTATAATATCAAAGGACTGGCTTCAGGACAACTCTGTGAATTTCCTTGAGTGGCCCAGTCAGAGCCCAGACCTGAATCTGATTGAACATCGCTGGAGAGATCTGAAAATGGCTGTGCACTGACGCTCCCCATCCAACCTGATGGAGTTTGAGAGGTGCTGCAAAGAGGAATGGACATGGGCATTTCTTAGTTCTTTGATAAGATTAAAAAAAAATAAAAAATCATGTTGTCCTTATGTAGTGTTGCGAGTAGAATCTTGAGGAAAAAAATATTTACTCCATTTTGGAATAAAGGCTGTAACATATCAACATGTGGAAAAAGTGAATTGCTGTAAATACTTTCCCTGCAGAGCTACACCACTTGAAAATCTAACTTTTTCTTGAGAAATCCTGTGGTTGATTTTATGGAGAGTTTACCCATTATTGTTGCAGTCTATGGGTTTGACACACATCAGCAACAAGTGCTACAGGCGTCAGTAAGAATAAGAACAAAACTGAAGTACTGGTGACCGTGGCAGTATAGCAAAGGAAAAAAATAAAAACGTGCTAACACTCTGTGCTGATGTTCCCTGAGGGGCCAACTGTAGTGATGTGAGGAGGTGAATGTGTGTGTGTGTGTGTGTGTGTGTGTGTGTGTGTGTGTGTGTGTGTGTGTGTGTGTGTGTGTGTGTGTGTGTGTGTGTGTGTGTGTGTGTGTATTTGTGTTGACTGAGGTGGGAATGAGCCCTGCAGGTATTGAAGCCACTGACTGTTGTTGAGAGCAAATGACACCTTAGAGTCAAATGTACAGGCGTCGGAAAGGTCTAATGCAGGTTGACCTTTCTACATGACCTGCATGTTGCCGCCACCCAGAACGGCCAAGCTGACAGAGAATCTCAGCATGCTGTATCAGGGTGGGTGGGTGGGTATTATAACGCCTGTTGTTTGCACGGAGGGATGGAAGGAAGTTGTCGTAGCTCAACCTGTCTACTGGATGGTAAGTAATGTAAAATGAAAGACGACTGAATGTTGGGATTAATTGGCACAATTAATCGTAGATAGAGTACATATTTAAAATACATAACCAGCTGGACAATACAACCACCAACAACCACGAAGTAAGTCTATTCTTAAATCGTTAGGGTGATGTTTTTGTTATACCCCTTATATAGCGATGAAAGTCTGCACTGAAAGCACATCTTGATTGTTTCATTTCAAGAATGAGACGAGATAATCAGCTCCGATTGGCTGATTTCTGGTCTGATATTTTCCCATATCAGGCCATTACCATGACGGTCAGATTTGCGATTTTGATTACAATTTTCATGGTGCAAAATAAAACAAATAAAAAGCAAACAAAGTAATGGAGGAATTAACAGCAAACTAGTTCGAAGTGGACGCGAAGACCAAATGAAGACCAACAAGATGAAAACACAGCTCCGAACAGTTAAGAACAGATTGAAAACTTCGTTACAAACCAGAAAGTTAAAACACGATTGGAAAAAACAAGTTGGACATGAACGTACTCCATAAATATCTAAACAGCATCGGAAAAAACACAGATATAAAGAGGCAGTTCGAGGAAAGAAACTGCCAGCCTGAAACCTCTGTGTTGAATTCGGAACACGGAGGTAGTAAGGATGGTTTGCTTCCATCCGCTTTGCCTCTAGCCATAAGTAAAGAGGTAGTACAAGTGCCCGACATTTGTCAGACCATTTGTCATGAAAATAGGAATAAAGCAAAGACAATCTTGCATCATCTCTTCTGAGGGACAGAGGAAGTGTAGAGAAAACAGGTCATCTCCAACAAGGTTTCTTAAGCAATTTTCCACTCTATCCAAACAAGATAGTGTGTTCTTGGCAGCCCCAGCCCAGATGTGGCAGCAGCATTCCATTTTGGGTCTTATTTGGCGCTTATATAGATACAAAATATCAGCAGGAGTCAGACATCTTATTGAACGATAGAAAGACCCTACAATTTTACCAGCAGTTTTAGCAACAGACAGTATATATGAGTGTCACTTACGATCCGGGGTAAATTTAAGGCCTAGCAGTTGTTCGATGCAGGGAGCTTCATGGACAACAGACCCCTTCATATTAACAGAGAGGAAGGATGGATCTAATTAACAGTGATGAAATGAGAGTAACTTGGTGTTTTGAGTTGTTGAAGGTCACGATCCACTTATTTCCACTTATTTCTAAGAAGAGAGATCACTAGACAAAGACTGATCATTGTGGTTTCTGGAAGTGTTGTATCATCAGCATAGATATTGATGAATGATTTAATGATATGATCAGGAAGGTCATTTATGAATATCAGGAACAAAGTAGGTTCAAGAAGAGATCCCTGTGGAGTATTTGCATTTGTTGAGCTATACAAATAAAGATGTTTTTTGGGACCAGGTGATTTTCATTGATCTTGACATGTAGCAAACTCACACAGTACACCCAAAACACACGTGGTGCACAGCTTCACAACATGACGGAAGTAGTAGCAATACAAAAAGAGGCGTGTTAGCATGATGTTCTGCTCTTTAGCTCTACCTGGTTAGCAGAGCTGAATAAGTTTATTTATTCATTATTTTACTCTTAACCCTCAAGCGATCAAGTTATATTAGCAACAAATATGATCGAGTGACCTCACTGACTTTATATTGGAATACTGCTATATAAATGATTGTTTAAAGGTTGTTCATATTTATTTCACTCTCGAATATATTTATCGGTCATCCTTTTTACCCTCACTTTGGGCATCAAAAATCAGTTTCAATGCTTGTGCAGCTGTAAATCTTGCTTTTCTAGGTCTGTTGGCCATGCTTCCTTACAAAACAGTAAAATATAATGATTAGAGTTGCCAAAAAACAATACCATCTGAAGCTATAATGTTGAAAATCTCATAGCTCTTCCTGGGGGGGTCATAAGTGACCCAACACAAGTTTGGATTATACTTTCCACAAGGATTGGCTGATCCTTGCAAAATTCTATGAACAAATGCAGAACAAATAGATTGACAAATTCATGGTAGAAGACTTTTTCTGATTAAAATTAGAAAATTGGTGCACAAAAATATATGCCTGGGGTCATAAATGACCCCACTCGGATGCTTGAGGGCTAAGGTAGCTGAATTTTCATATTATATTATTTTATTTTTAATGCATTGAACAGTAGCAGTCAAAGTCCTCTGGGCAGAAACTTCTGTTTGTGTTGTGGAGCTTTGCAAAGCATTTCTGTGCTTGAGTGCATTGTGTTTGCAGCAGACAGTCTTATCAAATTAAGTTATTACCTGCGCTGCATGTTATATTCTTGTTCTTTGAGTTTGCAAGCATTCTTTTTTAATCTGCAAGATGTTTTTTGAAGCATGATTCAATTCAGCCTGTTGTTGAACTGAATCAAGTGTTCTTAGCATTTGTAAATGTTCTCTGAATTCAATAGTATTGTCTTAATTTGGAAGTGTTGTGTCCCCTGTCTGCCACTGTAAAGTGACTCTGTTCTGTGACTACTTAATTCAGAGACATATGAGTTTCAGATAGTACAAATCGTGATCAGTTCAGTTATTTTTAATGCAAGTGTGAAAGTAAGAACATGCAATAAAAACACCACTAAATTAACTAAAGATTCCAATCCACCTAACCTGCATGTCTTTGGATGTGGGTGGAAACCGGCACACCTGGAGGAAACCCATGCAAACATGGGGAGAACATGCAAACTCCACACAGAAAGGCCACAGGTGGGAATTGAACCCATGACCTTCTCGCTGTGAGGCAACAGTGCTAACCACTAAGCCACCGTGCTGCCTGGAAAGTGAACACATAGGATGAAAATTTTTTACCTCCAGCTCAGGATCAGGCAGCACAGCTCCCTTCATCCACATCTTCAGCCACATTCAATTTGTCATTTTCTCAGCTTTTCCAAGGAAATCACAGCAATATCAGGGTATTAGCAGACTTTTACCAAAAATCCTTAAGGACAACTTGCAGCTGGTTGTACATATTTCCACAATATTGTGAGGAAAGTTAACATCAGAAGCATCCATAAGGACTTTGCTGATCTGGTCTGCAGCTGTTAATTTACTGTCCCTCAACGCAGCAATTAAATGTCGTACAAATGTACATAAATCAAAGAAAGAAGAATGAACCACAGATTTAGAAGTTAAATGCATGCTACCAAATCTGTAGATCTTTCACATACACAAACAAACAAACAAAATCTTCTGATGTGACCCTGGCAAAAAATTAACTGCTGTTGTTGAGTTTGATGATCATTTTTTGCAAAGAATTTGACAAACTCTTTTTTGGCATTGTCCCTTTTGTTTTCTGTTGTCCTTCCTGTCCCTGCTGCTCCTTCTACCTCATCCTTTTCCCCCCGTTCTTTTTCCATTCTCGCCTCAGGGTATTAGCAGTCTGTTTAGCTCACTGAAAGTTGTCCGCCTGCTGCGTCTGGGCCGAGTGGCCCGGAAACTGGACCACTATTTGGAGTACGGTGCTGCTGTCCTGGTTCTGCTGGTCTGCGTGTTTGGGCTGGTGGCCCACTGGCTCGCCTGCATTTGGTAAGGTCGTTTTATGGGATTTACCGTGACTGATTTAATATATTTCTTGCTGTTTCTCAGGAAGATATCGCAAAAGTCCATGACTGTTTTTCATTGACATTTAGTGGAGAAATGGTTTGGGTCCAGGAAGGATCCATTATTTATTGGTGCAGATCCACAGCAAGTTGCCGTTTCTGCTTTTGATGATTAATCTTTGAAACCAACCTTTGATCCTGATTAGTGATTGCTGTGATTCTTATTACAAGATCAAAGGAATAAGGATCAGAGATAAAAGATAAGATTCACTATTAGGATCAAAGCTTCATATCTTTTTTGTACATTTTGCAGCTTTTGAGGAGTCACATTATCAAGATAGGTAGATAAGTCAAAAAAAATGGTGAGGTGCTAAACTACAAGACCACACCCTATGTACATATAATTATATTACATTTGTATCTGTCGCCACCTGAGAGGCGTTACATTAATAACATTTCATGCTGAAATAACACATATGGATAAACACCAATCCTTCATTTCCCGTGATGCTTTGCAGTGGGAGCTAAAATTGCAAAAATTAGGAATATCAGGAAATGACAAGGACACCCCATACAAACAGGCATGTACTCACCCAGTGAAAATACCACACGCATTTTAAACCCATGTGTGTTACATGTCATGTTTGTGATTTTTAATTATTTTTTATTTTTTAAATAAGCGATGCATTAAGTTTTCAACTTGTAACTGACAGTCAGGATGTGCAGTATTGGAATTGTAAGGGTGGCTGGGTTAATAATGATGTAACATAACCATCATTAACCCTCTGGGGCCGACGCCATCGTGAAGACCAAGCTTTACTAAATTATAAATAACTTTTTAATGATATGAGATAGAAACGTACTTTTTTTTGCTGAAAAGTTAACTCCACAGACTTTTGAGCCAGCCACTGGCCATCTTTGTACTCCTCATAGAAGCTGTGTGATGACATGCCCAATGTGAGTGTCCAATTGGAATTGGTTCACCGTCACATGGTTTTCCAAAATCCAATCGTAGGGCAGATTTACCTCACGTGAAAAGCCAAAGATCAACCCCCCTCTAGCTGCCACCTTATCGTGGTGGGGGAGTTTGCATACCCGGATGATCCTAGGAGCTATGTTGTCGGGGGCTTTGTGCTCCCTGTAGGGTCTCCCAAGGCAAACAGGTCCTAGGTGACGGGTCAGACTAAGGGCAGTTCAGAACCTCCATGACCAGTAAAAAACAAGGGCCGAGACGTCACCCGGTATGGCGGAACCGGGGTCCCACCCAGGAGCCAGGGTTGGGGCTCGCGCATGAGCGCCTGGTGGTCGGGCCTTAGCCCATGGGGCCCGGCCGGGCTCAGCCCAAAAAAGCGATGTGGGCCCGCCCTCCTGTGGGTTCACCACCTGCAGAGGGGGCCATGGGGGTCAGGTGCAGAGAGGATTGGGTGGCGTTCGAGGGCCGGTGGCCCGGCGGCCCGGTCCATGCCACAGCCCCTGGCTGTTGGGACGTGAATGTCACCTGCTAGGGGGGAAGGAGCCTGAGCTTGGTGCGAGAGGTTGAGAGATACCGACTAAGATAGTCAGGCTCACCTCCACGCACAGCTTGGCTCTGGTACCCAAATCCTGGAGAGGGCTGGACACTTCATTTTTCTGGCGTTGCCCATGGGGAGAGGCGGAGACCTGGGTCGCATTGCTATTGCTCCCCAGCTCAGTCGCCATGTGTTGGAGTTCACTCCGGTGAACGAGAGGGTCGCGTCCCTACGCCTACGGGTCGGGGACAGGTCTCTCACCGTTGTCTCGGCCTACGGCCGAGCAGCAGTGCAGAGTACCTGACCTTCCTGGAGTCCCTGGGAGGGGTACTAGGTAGCGCTCCGACGGGGACTCCATTGTTCTCCTGGGGATTTCAATGCCCATGTGGGCGGCGACAGTAAGACCTGGAGGGGCGTGATCGGGAAGCACGGCCTCCCCGATCTGAACCCGAGTGATGTTCAGTTGTTGGACGTCTGTGCTAGTCACAGTTTGTCCATCACGAACACCATGTTCGAGCACAAGGGTGTCCTTAAGTGCACGTAGCACCAGGACACCCTGAGCCGGAGGTCGATGATTGACTTTGTAGTCGTATCATCTGACCTTCGGCCACGTGTCTCGGACACTCGAGTGAAGAGAGGGGCAGAGCTGTCGACCGATCACTACCTGGTGGTGAGTTGGATCCGCTGGGAGGGGAGGAAGCCGGTCAGACCTGGCAGGCCCAAACGTATCATGAGGGTCTGCTGGGAACGACTGGCAGAACCCTTTGTCAGCGAAGTCTTCAACTCCCACCTCCGGGAGAGCTTCTCCCAGATCCCAGGGGAGGTTGGAGACATGTAGTCCGAGTGGACCATGTTCTCCACTTCCATTGTCGATGCGGCCACTTGTAGCTGTGGTCGCAAGGTCTCTGGTGCCTGTCGCGGCGGCAATCCCCGAACCCGGTGGTGGACACCGGAAGTAAGGGATTCCGTCAAGCTGAAGAAGGAGTCCTACTTATCTTTGTTGATAGGTGGGACCCCAGAGGCAGCTGACAGGTACCAGCAGGCCAAGCATGCCGCAGCCCGTGCGGTCACAGAGGCAAAAACTCAGGTCTGGGAGGAGTTCGGGGAGGCTATGGAGGAGGACTATCGGTCGGCCTCGAAGAGATTCTGGCAAACCTTCCGATGCCTCAGGAGGCAGAAGCAGCTCTCCACCAGCACTGTTTACGGTGAGGGTGGGGAGCTGTTGACCCTGACTGGGGATGTTGTCGGGCGGTGGAAGGAGTACTTCGAGGATCTCCTCAATACCATCGTCACATCTTCCAAAGAGGAAGCAGAGACTGGGGACTCAGAGGTGGACTCATCCATTACCCAGGCCGAAGTCACCGAGGTGGTTAGAAAGCTCCTTGGTGGCAAGGCTCCTGGGGTGGATGAAATCCGTTCTGAGTACCTTAAGTCTCTGGATGTTGTGGGACTGTCTTGGCTGACACACCTCTGCAACATCGTGTGGCGATCGGGGACAGTGCCTCTGGATTGGCAGACCGGGGTGGTGGTCCCTCTGTTTAAGAAGGGGGACCGGAGGGTGTGTTCCAACTATAGGGGGATCACACTCCTCAGCCTCCCCGGTAAGGTCTATTCCAGAGTACTGGAGAGGAGAATTCGACTGATGGTCAAACCTCAGATTCAGGAGGAGCAGTGTGGTTTTCGTCGTGGTCGCGGCACACTGGACCAGCTCTACATGCTCTGTCAGGTGCTCGAGGGTTCATGGGAGTTCGCCCAACCAGTTCACATGTGTTTTGTGGATCTGGAGAAGGCGTTCGACCGTGTCCCTCGGGGCACCCTGTGGGGAGTGCTCTGGGAGTACGGGGCCTGGGGTCCTTTGCTAAGGGCTATCCGGTCCCTGTACGACCGCAGCAAGAGCTTGGTTCGCATTGCCGGTAGTAAGTCAAACCTGTTTCCAGTGCACGTTGGCCTCCGCCAGGGCTGCCCTTTGTCACCGGTTCTGTTCATTATTTTTATGGACAGAATTTCTAGGCGCAGCCAGGGTGTAGAAGGGGTCTGGTTTGGGAACCACAGAATCTCATCTCTGCTGTTTGCGGACGATGTGGTTCTGTTGGCTTTGTCAAATCAGGACCTTCAGCGTGCACTGGGGCAGTTTGCAGCCGAGTTTGAAGTGTCCGGGATGAAAATCAGCACCTCCAAATCCGAGGCCATGGTTCTCGACCGGAAAAAGGTGCTTTGCCCTCTTCAGGTCGGTGGAGTGTCCTTGCCTCAAGTGGAGGAGTTTAAGTATCTCGGGGTCTTGTTCACAAGTGAGGGACGGATGGAGCGTGAGATCGATAGATGGATCGGTGCAGCATCTGCAGTGATGCGGTCGCTGTATCGGACCGTCGTGGTTAAGAGAGAGCTGAGTAGGGGGGCAAAGCTCTCGATTTACCGATCAATCTACGTTCTGAGCCTCACCTATGGTCATGAGATTTGGCTCATGACCGAAAGAACGAGATCGCGAGTACAAGCGGCTGAGATGAGTTTCCTCCGCAGGGTGGCTGGGCGCTCCCTTAGAGATAGGGTGAGGAGCTCGGTCACTCGGGAGGAGCTTGGAGTTGAGCTGCTGCTCCTCCACGTCAAAAAGAGTCAGTTGAGGTGGCTTGGGCATCTTTTCCGGATGCCCCCGGGACGCCTCGCTGGAGAGGTGTTCCGGGCACATCCCATTGGGAGGAGGCCCCGGGGAAGACCCAGGACATGCTGGAGGGACTTCATCTCTCGGCTGGCCCCGGAGGAGCTGGGGGAGGTGTGTGTGGATCGGGAGGTCTGGGCAGCTTTGCTTGATCTGCTGTCCCCGCGACCTGACTCCGGATAAAGCGGAAGAAAATGGATGGATGGATGGATGGATGAAAAGCCAAAGATCGTTTTCAGGAGTGATATGTTACTCGTTGGCCCGTTTGAATAGCCCCCTGGGTGAGTACATACTATTAGTACATACTCAATGCACCCTGCGCCATTACACACAGCAAAAGTGAAAGCAGACGGAGCAGACGGAGAGCCTCTGATGACAATCTCACATGCTCAAACAAAGAGTGTGTATCTATCAGGATTGCTCCACTAGTTTGCATGTGAATGTTACTAGATAACTCTGTTGCTTTCTCTGCATAAAGCACTTGTTTACCATATCAAAATAACAAAACACATAGACCATTTTGTATATATTGTTCAAAATGTGCATTTGTGTTTATTGTTTGAACCTTTTGTTGTACAGTCTTTCACACAAGACCTCAAATTACCTTTATAAAGTGCCAAAACAGTTGTTTATTATAGTTTGCTGTGTGTTTTGAATAAATGTTTGTGGAAAATTATTTTTTGCTTTATTTTTTCCTTGCCTATTTTTGATTGTAAACCTTTATTACACTTATAAAACACAACAAAAACATATACAACCCCTGGCAAAAATTATGGAATCACCGGCCTCAGAGGATGTTCATTCAGTTGTTTAATTTTGTAGAAAAAAAGCAGATCACAGACATGACACAAAACTAAAGTCATTTCAAATGGCAACTTTCTGTCTTTAAGAAACACTATAAGAAATCAAAAAAAAAAGATTGTGGCAGTCAGTAACGGTTACTTTTTTAGACCAAGCAGAGGAAAAAAATATGGAATCACTCAATTCTGAGGAAAAAAGTATGGAATCACCCTGTAAATTTTCATCCCCCAAATTAACACCTGCATCAAATCAGATCTGCTCATTGACATTGACCCTATGCCATGACATTGACCCTATGTGTCTTTTTGCAAGGAATGTTTTTGCAGTTTTTGCTCTATGGCAAGATGCATTATCATCTTGAAAAATGATTTCATCATCCCCAAACATCCTTTCAGTTGTCCAAAATATCAACATAAACTTGTGCATTTATTGATGATGTAATGACAGCCATCTCCCCAGTGCCTTTACCTGACATGCAGCCCCATATCATCAATGACTGTGGAAATTTACATGTTCTCTTCAGGCAGTCATCTTTATAAATCTCATTGGAAAGGCACCAAACAAAAGTTCCAGCATCATCACCTTGCCCAATGCAGATTCGAGATTCATCACTGAATATGACTTTCATCCAGTCATCCACAGTCCACAATTGCTTTTGCTTAGCCCACTGTAACCTTGTTTTTTTCTGTTTAGGTGTTAATGATGCCTTTCGTTTAGCTTTTCTGTATGTAAATCCCATTTCCTTTAGGCGGTTTCTTACAGTTCGGTCACAGACGTTGACTCCAGTTTCCTCCCATTCGTTCCTCATTTGTTTTGTTGTACATTTTTCAATTTTTGAGACATATTGCTTTAAGTTTTCTGTCTTGACGCTTTGATGTCTTCATTGGTCTACCAGTATGTTTGCCTTTAACAACCTTCCCATGTTGTTTGTATTTGGTCCAGAGTTTAGACACAGCTGACTGTGAACAACCAACATCTTTTGCAACATTGCGTGATGATTTACCCTCTTTTAAGAGTTTGATAATCCTCTCCTTTGTTTCAATTGACATCTCTCGTGTTGGAGCCATGATTCATGTCAGTCCATTTGGTGCAACAGCTCTCCAAGGTGTGTTCACTCCTTTTTAGATGCAGACTAACGAGCAGATCTGATATGATGCAGGTGTTAGTTTTGGGGATGAAAATTTACAGGGTGATTCCATAATTTATTCCTCAGAATTGAGTGAGTCCATATTTTTTCCTCTGCTTGGTCTAAAAAAGTAACCGTTACTGACTGCCACAATCTTTTTTTCTTGATTTCTTATAGTGTTTCTTAAAGCCAGAAAGTTGCCATTTGAAATGACTTTAGTTTTGTGTCATGTCTGTGATCTGCTTTTTTTCTACAAAATTAAACAACTGAATGAACATCCTCCGAGGCCGGTGATTCCATAATTTTTGCCAGGGGTTGTATATTCTGAAAGCACAGGTTGTCCTGAAAAAAAGAGACATAAAACGTGATTGTGAGATGCAGAGAGAGCTGTTAACAGCAATAATAAACATTTATGCCAGGCGAGTGAACTGTCCAAAAAATGCCCTCGGACTCCAGAGGGTTAATGTTTGGAAGGAAAAGGAATAAGGAAAAGAAAAAGGAAAAGAAAGGAAAAGGATAAAAGGAAAAGAAGTAATACTATGTGTCTTCGCAAGACATCACACCTCCACAATATAGAGGCTATTTTAAAAAAGGAAAAAAAATAAAGACATGGCACTGTGGATTCTGACACAGTGACAATAACACAGGCCGGCCCAGGTTGGCATTTTGAATAGGGAATTTTTTATAAAACTTTAAAACTGTATCAAGTATTTTTTTTTTTTTTTTAAAGCTCCACATTTTTGTTTTCCAACATAGCATTGTGTTAAGCACATGCTTTCACAAGATAAAGCTTCATCTCTGAGTAATTAATTTGGGACACCTACTTTTCATTCTGTTAGAGACATGAAACAAAATTCTACTCATCAAAGAAGTCTTCACTGTTTTTCACCTTTGAAGGTGAGAAGCCAAGGAACACATAGGTCTATCTTAGGAAGCAGGGATGACATTTGGCTCGACCTGTACTACCTGTGCCTGGGACAAAACCATTTTGCAGTGTGGTCAGCTATAATTATTCTGTCATTGCTTTGTCTGCAGTCATGCCTGAAATCAATCCTGATGATCTGATTTTTATTTTTAATCTGGACAGGTACAGCATTGGGGACTATGAGGTCATTGATGAGGTCACTAACACCATTAAGATGGACAGCTGGCTTTATCAGCTGGCCAACAGTATTGGATCTCCTTATCGCTACAATGCCAGTGGTTCTGGCCAATGGGAGGGCGGCCCGGGCAAGGACTCGCTATATATCACATCTCTGTATTTCACCATGACCAGCCTGACCACCATTGGCTTTGGAAATATTGCACCCACCACAGATGGGGAGAAGATCTTCTCAGTTGCCATGATGATGGTGGGCTGTAAGTATGAAACAATCTCACTTTGCCATGTTGCTCTTTGGCTTTTCCAGCAACTGTTTACTGTTTGTTCAGGTCATTGTGAAGGGTGAAACAGCAAAGCAGAAGCTTTGTCCTTTTCTGTTTAAGTGGAGGCTCCTGTCACTGTCAACAAGAGACTCCTACTTGAAAAGGAAATTAAGAGTTTTATAAATTAATTTGATAATCTCATGTTGGAATCCAGACAGTTGTTGATTTGTTGTGTGAAATTTTCAGCGATTGTGCATTTTTGCTGTAGGTGCACAGTTTAAAGACACCATCACACGTCTTCTATGTGAAGGACAGAGTGGGACAAAATTGCAGGGAGAAAGATGAGAGGAAAGAGACAATTTGATTTGCAGGGACAGACAGAAAGGTGACCTGACTGTTTTTGATTTTTTTTTTTTTTTTTTTTTTTTTGCTGCATATTGATTTATGTATTTAGGTTTTAATGCAGCATGAATCAGCCTTTAAAGTTCACTGTGTTTCAGGAAGTGGCTGCCTTTTCATATTGTCACAACTTAGATAAAACATTTCTATTCAATACACCGACACTTAGTGTCACTCACTCTTAGTCACAGCTGGCTCATACTACAACAAATGTACTGGATCTCCAAATGGAGCAGCGATTTGCTGCCTCCTTTTCTTTTATCATGAATATAGGGGTTGACACACAACCACTTCTGCTACACCGTGAGCAGTGTAGAGCATTGAAGCATCACATTTCACAGAAATCATGTTTTACAGCATCACTGTACCATTGCAAAAATTATGCTTTTCCCTTCAGTCTTCTTATTTCAACAAAGCATCGGTGCTTGAAACCTCCAAAAAAGGATTTGTTGACATAACCTGATTTCAGCTATTGTATGACAGACACTAAGTGACACCTGGTACAAACCAGCACAAAGCGTAACAGAAATGTGGGAAGTACAGGTGTTGGGTGAGCGTGCTGAAGCATCCACTACTCGAAAGCGCGCTTCCACAGCACAAATTTAGTAAAAGTAATCAATAAACATACTAAAACATTTCCAATTATTTTCCTGTTTGTTAAAAACACAAAAATATAATATTTGAAGTTTTTGAGAATAATAAGTAGTGATGTAATGGGTCACAGCTGATCCTTGACCTGTACGGACCACCCCCAGCCCCATGGTTCGCAGTGGTGGGCACAGCTAACCAAAAAGTTAGCTTTGATAGCCTTTAATCCACTAACTAAAAAGTTAACTTTTATGAAGCTAAACTGATAAATCCCTAGAAAACGTAGCCAAAGTTACAGCTAAACCAACAACTTTTAATATCGACTCCAGTACGCTGGCAGCTACTGACAAAACAATGAACCAGTGCTTCTGTCTCAGATCAGCCTTCTCTCAGCAAAACACACCTGGTGACCAAATAGAATTTTCGCAGCCATACAGATTTGCAGATATATCACAGGAGTCCTGTGCAACAAGACAGTTTTGACTTGTGGTTAACATTTTAAACAAACTAATTCCAGACAAGTTATTGAAATTAACATCACCTCTGTCATTTTACAAAGTGAAAATATCAGCTATATGTTTTAGTTTTGAAGTAATGCACTAATTTTGAAAGTTTCAGCGTTTTACAGACATACATGCCGAACAGCATTATGGGAAAATTCACACTGCCACTGGTATTCACACTGCCATGAACACCGCCATCTACTGGATGGCAGTGTGACATTTGCTAAAAGTGCTAAATCACTTAACAAACAGAATTTTCAGTTTTCAAATTGCCTTTTTTTTTAATTACAAATGACATATTTACAAATACAGATTTATTTGTAAAAACCAACACACATGTTACAGTAACTTGTGTTGTTGTTGTTTTTTTTTAACATATTTATTTATCTATTTATTAGGATCCCCATTAGGTGCAGCAGAGCTGCAGCTACTCTTTCTGGGGTCCACACAGATTTACAAAATGCATTCAAAAGTATAAAAGTAAAAAAAAATCTATATATACTCAACAAAAATATAAACGCAACACTTTTGGTTTTGCTCCCATTTTGTATGAGATTAACTCAACGATCTAAAACTTTTTCCACATACACAATATCACCATTTCCCTCAAATACTGTGCACAAACCAGTCTAAATCTGTGATAGTGAGCACTTCTCCTTTGCTGAGATAATCCATCCCACCTCACAGGTGTGCCATACCAAGATGCTGATTAGACACCATGATTAGTGCACAGGTGTGCCTTAGACTGCCCACAATAAAAGGCCACTCTGAAAGGTGCAGTTTTGTTTTATTGGGGGGGGATACCAGTCAGTATCTGGTGTGACCACCATTTGCCTCATGCAGTGCAACACATCTCCTTCGCATCATCCGTGAAGAGAACACCTCTCCAACGTGCCAAACGGCAGCAAATGTGAGCATTTGCCCACTCAAATCGGTTACGACGACGAACTGGAGTCGGGTCGAGACCCCGATGAGGACAACGAGCATGCAGATGAGCTTCCCTGAGACAGTTTCTGACAGTTTGTGCAGAAATTCTTTGGTTATGCAAACCGATTGTTTCAGCAGCTGTGCGAGTGGCTGGTCTCAGATGATCTTGGAGGTGAACATGCTGGATGTGGAGGTCCTGGGCTGGTGTGGTTACACGTGGTCTGCGGTTGTGAGGCTGGTTGGATGTACTGCCAAATTCTCTGAAACGCCTTTGGAGACGGCTTATGGTAGAGAAATGAACATTCAATACACGAGCAACAGTTCTGGTTGACATTCCTGCTGTCAGCATGCCAATTGCACGCTCCTTCAAAGCTTGCGACATCTGTGGCATTGTGCTGTGTGATAAAACTGCACCTTTCAGAGTGGCCTTTTATTGTGGGCAGCCTAAGGCACACCTGTGCACTAATCATGGTGTCTAATCAGCATCTTGATATGGCACACCTGTGAGGTGGGATGGATTATCTCAACAAAGAGAACTGGTCACTATCACAGATTTAGAGTGGTTTGTGACATATTTTGAGAGAAATGGTGATATTGTTATTGGGGAAAAAAGTTTTAGGTCTTTGAGGTTCATCTCATACAAAATGGGAGCAAAACCAAAAGTGGTTGCGTTTATATTTTGTTGAGGTGTATATATATATAGAATTGTCTATATGTGTAAAGGTACAACAATAGATACAACCTCTCCATATATAGATATGCAGATTAAACCCAGATTACTTGCTATGTTAATTAATGCAGTTTTAGAACTTTAAAAACATTCATTTGAAGTGAGTTTGATATGATCAGGTAATAAATTCCATTCATTCATATCCCTAAAGATGATAGTGTTCTTAATGGCATTAGTTCCAGTTGCAGGTAGCGTAAGGTTTCCCACCACATGTATGGTTATGTATCTATGATTTTCTGAACTAAAAGAAAAATTCCTAAACAAAATACAAAGTGACTTAGTGACAATAATCTCCATCCGTCCATCCATTTTCTTTCCGCTTTATCCAGAGTCGGGTCGCGGGGCAGGCAGCTCAAGCAAAGCCGCCAGACCTCCTGATCTACACACACCTCCCCAGCTCCTCTGGGGGAACCCCAAGGCGTTCCCAAGCCAGCCAGAGAGTGTAGATCCTCCAGTGTGTCCTGGGTCTTCCCCAGGGCCTCCTCCCAATGGGGGACGTGCCCGGAACACCTCTCCAGCGAGGCTTCCATGGGGCATCCGGAAAAGATGCCCGAGCCACCTCAACTGACTCCTTTCGACGTGGAGGAGCAGTGGCTCGACTCCGAGCTCCTCCCAAGTGAACTCATCTCGGCCGCTTGTACTCGCAATCTCGTTCTGTCGGTCATGAGCCAAATCTCATGACCATAGGTGAGGATCGGAACGTAGATCGATCGGTAAATTGAGAGCTTTGCCCCCTACGCAGCTCTCTCCTCACCACGACTGTCCCTATACAGCGACCACATCACTGCAGATGCTGCACCGATCCGTCTATCGATCTCACGCTCCTCTGTCCCTCACTCGTGAACAAGACCTCGAGATACTTAAACTCCTCCACTCCACTATATATATATATATATATATATATATATATATATATATATATAATATTATATATATATATATATATATACACAGATATACAGTACAATAATCTTTGTAGTAAAAAATGATCAGTGAATATAAAAGTCTGTCTTGACTATCAGCCATATACATAACATATAACGACCAACCACTGATGACAGGAAAACTAATTTTCCCCATAATGCTTTTCGGCATGTGTGTCTGTAAATGCTAAAAACCTTCAAAATTAATGCATTACTTTTAACTCCAATGACCAACACGAAGCAACACAAATGCAAAGTAAAGCGTAATATTCAAACATCAACTTTGATTTCTAAGGAAGAGTCACAATGCTGTCAACACATCAGATTATGATTTTATAGATGTGGAAAGTTTGCTTGAACAGTTTGGTTTGTCTGTGGGTTATATTCACTTATCTGTAATATGCTTTATATTTTTAATGTCAAACTATATTATTCCGATACATCAGATGTGACACCAGCATAAGTGAAAGTGAGTGCACGGTTGAAGTGTCAGCTCACTACATGTTATGAACCTTTTAAGGATCGAAAACCTCTGCAGTAGCTGCGGTAATCTTGGCTTCTTTTGTCAGCCATATCATGTGGTTTGATGGGTTTAAAACAGTCCAACATGGCGGCGGCAGAACAAAGCCATGGGGGAATCTGTTGCTATGGGGCGTTCTATTGAGTGTCGCCTCTTGGCACTATATTCTCTTTGCTGCGGATTAATTGCAAAGCTTGCGTAACTGTGATTTTGTGTCATGGTGACTTGTTTTTCAAGTGATAACTGCATTTATGTAGATGCATTAATTGTAAAAATCACAGTTTGAGTGGAGGGGCTGCAGCTGCACATACACATTGTCAATGTAGCCTGTCAAAAACAGCCTCCTGCCTCGCTTCAGTGACATTCCTCCACCCCACCAGTTCTTGGGTGCAGTGTGTAGCTTTTCCACATTGATTTCCATAAATTTCACACTGATAAATCTGCTGTGTTCCCTGTTGAAGAATAGATCCAAACTCTTTTTACAATGAAAAGCAACATTGTATTTGTGTTTTCTTTTTGTTTGTTTTTTTGCTAGTCTGAAAAATGATCTGATCCATGCCTTAAAATACATATCCAGTCAGACCCACAGGTTTTGTGATCCATGAAACCCTGCTAATAAGCAATTCTAAGCCCCTTCACACATTACACGAGTGAAGCCAACTGGCGCATGAAGGAGGAATCTCATGCCACTCGTGAAAAATTGGAGCCGCCTCAAATTCCTCGTACAGCTGATGCCACAACCATTCATGCACACCAGCGGCCGAAAACACCAAGTGCCCTGTGAGTGCCCATTCGACCTCCTCTCGGCAGGTGTTGGCCAAATTCCAGGCACCACACATGAAGATCCAGCACCACTCGCTGGACACTTAGAAAAGGCGGGGCTATTCACACTCCCGGCATGAGAGTAGAGTGCAGCTGACCACATTTGAGCTGTCTGTAAAAACTGTCTAAGTGCCCCATGAGTGTGTCGTAACCAAGCAACTCATATGTCAAGCAAGTGTTCCCCCAACACATGTGGCGTGCCGCTGTGTCGGCTCCCCCTCAACACATGTGGCATGCATGTGTGTCATACTCCCCCAACACGTGTGGCCTGCATTCGTGTCACACCCCGACACAAGGATAAGGACAGTTTGATCATGTGTAAACTCAGCTGGTGATCTGAATGTCACATCACCCACATCAGTTGTGGTCCACATGACGTGCTGTCCTTCGGTGCACCACTTGGTGGACACGCAGGGCCGGCTGGACATGTGCGCAGGGCCAACAGATGTGGACATGATAAGGGTGCATTGCTTCATTCATGTCATTTCATGACATTTATGATGATGTGTCATATACAGAGGAACAGAAGGATCATACTTGTATTGTTGATTAAAGTCAGATTAAATATTAGAAATTGCTGTGTGTTTTTTGGTGTGTGGTTTCCCCCCATGGCAGTGAGCAATGTGGTGCAACACGTTTCAGGTGCTCGCGCTGTGTTCGTGCACTCGCATGAGCATGCACAAAACCATCACTGCTGTATCGTGCACACCTGTCCGACCGTGTGTCCCTCCCGACAGCGGGTGGAATGTTTCACAGTTCTCCATTTCATTTTTTGTTCGTGGATTTTCTTTCACCCAACGTTATGTTATGTGTGAAGGGGCCATAAAGAAGCATTCTACAACACTATGGCCTGTAACAGAATCGGCTCAAGCTAGATGGAACACTATCGACATTTTTTTCAAGCATCTATTGAGTTTTTTAATGCTGATAATTAGTGTTGGGAGTCTTCCTCGCTTGAAAGCTTGACAATTTTTTTCAAGCGTGTTATCAAGCCAACTCGAGCAATTAATGCATGTTTGGCGGACAACCTGACAGTACAGAGGTGATCCTGCTGCTCTGCGAGTCGGATGTAGGGCTACGCTTCAGCTTATGTTATGTGACTACTTTTGGATGTCAACTGTTTGACCGTGCACATTTAATTTGGTCTTTTTTGTGTGTGTCTGTGGGCATGTGTCATGCGCTGCACACATTTCTGTCTCCAGGAGGAGTAAAGCCGGCATTTTTGTCCCCTGTAGGTAAGGTGCCACTCGTTAAGACAGCAGTCGGGTGTCGAGCTGGCTGCCTGTGTTTGAGGAGTTTTATTCCAAACTCTGTAACCTGTGTGGTGTGACTGCTTTTGGATGTCAATATTTTGACAGTGCACATTTAATTTGCTCCCCTCCTCCCGTGTCTCTGTATATGTACAGCTTACACTGTGCACATTTTATTTATTTGACTTGCTTGCTGCACATCCCTGCACCTGCTGTTGAATATTTTATAATGTAGAAATTCAAGAAGGCTACCATCAGCTTTTTTGGTATATTTTGGGTGAGTTTCAAATACAGTATATATCTTCTCCTCCTTCTTGGTAGTCTATCAGATCCAATGATGAGTTTTTGTCATCATCAGATGACAAAAAATCAAACTATAGCTCACCATGTTCCACTCAGGGGTGATGTGATGGGCAGTCACAGTTATGTAGCTCTCATTGGCTCTGGATGTCCATCCATCAGTTGTGAGTGCTACTTTTGACAAGTCTTGGACAACAGAAGATTTAGCTTGTTCACAAAGGCCTGGTATTATTTTTTGGCTGAGGTGCGGACGAGTGGGTACTTCATACTCAATCAATTTTAGCATGTATTTAAAACCAGCATTTTCAACAGCTGAATATGGTCTTCATCTGCTTTTGCATTAAGGTGCTTTTTTCTTGTAGCTGTGATATTTACACTCGGGTGGTGTTGCTTCAGGTGAGTTAGTATGTTTGACGTGTTGCCAGAAACATACCCGTTCTCGGCTGAATACCCTTACCAAAAAGTAGTATATGCAAGTATGTTTCAAGTATACTTCTAGTTTACATTTTATATACTTATCAGTACTATTTTTTGGTAAGGGTAGTGTCGGCACACTGCTTTTGTCTTATCCACCTGTCTTTAGTGACAGGGAAGGGTCTTCATGCTCCGGTTTATCACTAGCTGTAGTCATGATGCACACGGCCTGCAAATGGGCTGCAAGTGTAGCTGCACCTGTAGAGGCGGAATGTAAACACACGCAATGTAAACTCACCCATATATCAGGGTTCTAGCCACGGTGGGCGATGCCAGGCGGCACTGCCCGGTACAACTCCTTTACTCCTAGAAAACATCCCTCTTCGTTCCACTCACACATGTGGAGTAATTCTGGACTCTGTTGTGCTGAAAATCCAGTAAATCAAGGTCCGACCCTTGATTAAATGCCACAACCAGTGTCCTCAGGCAGTGCTGCAAACAGGCGGAGAGAAGGTGGAAAAAAGACAAACTACAGGTGTCTCTTGGTATTCTGAGGGACAGTCTAACTGACTATCAGAAGGCTGTGAAGGAGGCAAAAGAGCAATATCTGTCTCATATTATTTCCAGCAGTTGTCATTGCCCCACAGTGTCAGTCAGACTATAACTTCAGTTGTAAACCCATGTACCTCTGTTTTGATGGATGCTACAACCACGACTTGTAAGCAGTTTCTTCAGTTTTTATTGACAAAGTCTCAGCTGTTTGACAGAATGCTCATCAGAAATGTAATGTTGAACTGTCTGTCACTCGTGCACATACTGCTGTGCTCGAGCAGCCCATTTCTCTTTCATCCCTTAGTGAAGTAGTGAAACACACAAAACCTACAGGTTGTCCTTTGGATGTTGTTCCAGCTAAGGTGCTGAAGGAGGTTTGTAATACTGTTGGGGTGGGTCTCCTAACTTTTATCAACACTTGTCTTAGCTCAGGGTCTGTTCCAGCTTTTTTGGTGAAAGGAGACCTTTGTCATCCAGGGATGCATTCTGGAGGGTTTTTGATGACTATTCTCTCTCTCACCCCAGTTCCCCCCACCCCAATTTAGTTGTACTGCTTACTGTGTGTTGTATTTGTATTTTCCTTTGCACATTTTCACTTTTTCTTTACCTTTAACCATAATTGATATCACAACCTGCATGTTTGTTGATAAAATTGCTAACCACAAGAGCCGTAATCATGTTTCATGTTTTGGTTTACCTCATCCTAACTGACCTGATTTTACAGCTAGAACCCCAAACAGACGTAATGCTGAGCTTAGACATTACATGAAAACGATATTGCTTCACATCCCACTTTAGTTATGCAGAAAAGTTAAATTAGTTAAATTATTTTTATATGGCTCATCAATTAAAGTTAGAAATCCAGAACTATAATAAAACTTAGGCCCAAAGTAATACCGATTTAAACATTGTAGTTGTTAAAATTATTATTATTGGTGAGCCTCATTAATTTGCACATGCATAAGTCACAATTCGGCTTTACTTGCAGTCAATTTGTGGACCCCAAAAATTTAGACTACTGTATAAAAGTCAACATTTTCATCAAATTTGATAACAATAGGAAACAGAATGTGACCTTTTGACCTCTTTAGGTCAAGGTTAGCCATCTTTGAACTTGTCCAAGGTCTGTGTCCCAAGAATGGTCGCTGTGAATTTGAAGACCCTGGCATATAGGAATGGAGTTATGCTGAGCACAGACAACAGCTGGGACAGACGGGCGGTCAGACGGAGTTGTGTGTTAATTTAAATTTACACGCTGTCTCACGGTGTTAAAGTGTCTGATCGGCTCTCTGAGGCTCAGATTCAAGTTACTGTGTGTTAGTTTACACTCTGTCTCACGGTGTTTGTACATTTAAAAATACTGCAACATATGCATTAGATGCTGAACTATCAGAACCTTCTGACGCTGGCCTCCTCTTCCAATTGATTTTTGTTCTCATAATGGCAAAATCAAGGCTCACACATATAAAAACTCAGTATGATACATTTCATGATTTTGCGGATGCATGCATTCTGAATGCTTTACAAGTTGTATAATTTGTATTGCAAAATATAATTTTGAAATATGCTGTACTTGATATTTTAGATTTCTGATTTGTTTGACCAAACAGTTGTCAGGCAGGGACATTTTTGTCTCTGAGTCCCTGCCCCTCACCCATTGATCAGCTCCAGGATGATCAAAGACAGTCTGGAGTTACCTGTAAGTGCTGTGACAGTTAGAAGACCCCTGTGTGAAACTAATTTATTTGCAAGAATCCCCCGCAAAGTCCCTCTGTTAAATAAAAGACACGTGCAGAAGAGGTTACAACTTGCCAAAGAACACATTAACTGGCCTAAAGAGAAATGGAGGAATATTTTGTGGACTGATGAGAGTAAAATTGTTCTTTTTGGGTCCAAGGGCCGCAGACAGTGTGTGAGACAACCCCCAACTCTGAATTCAAGCCACAGTTCAACAGTGAAGACAGTGAAGCAGGGTGGTGCCAAGCATCATGATATGGGCATGTTTCTCCTACTATGGTGTTGGGCCTATATATCACATACCAGGTATCATGGCTCAGTTTGGATATGTCAGAATGCTTGAAGAGGTCATGTTGCCTTATGCTGAAGAGGACATGCCCTTGAAATGGGTGTTTCAACAAGACAATGACCCCAAGCACACTAGTATATGAGCAAAACCTTGGTTCCAAACCACAAAATTAATGCCTTGCAGATGTGAAGAAATCATGAAAAACTGTGGTTATACAACTAAATCTAGTTTAGTGATTCACAGGATTGCTAAAAAAGCAGTTTGAACATAATAGTTTGAGTTTGTAGCGTCAACAGCAGATGATACTATTATTGTGAACACCCTCTTTTCTACTTTTTTTTTTACTAATAGCCCAATTTCATAGCCTTAAGAGTGTGCATATCATGAATGCTTGGTCTTGTTGGATTTGTGAGAATCTACTGAATCTACTGGTACCTTGTTTCCCATGTAACAATAAGAAATATACTCAAAACCTGGATTAATCTTTTTAGTCACATAGCACTACTATTATTCTGAACACTACTGTATCTTGAAAACATCATTTCTTTATATTGATTGTTAAACTGATTGATATTTGGATTATTACGTTATTACTTGTATTTTATATCTGAGCACTTACTTTCTCCCATAGAGAAGATAATTTATACATGTGCAAGCAAAGTAAGATTTGTTGCTTTGTGATGTAAAATCATCACAATTTAGACCATTTTGATGGAGTCCTGCAGGAACTCAGTGAAGGGAGAAGGAGCTCTGATTTTTGTTAACATGGTCATGTTTGTCTCAGTAATGACACTATAGTTTCACCTTCAGTTTCACTCTGTCAGTGGCTGACTGGTAATCAATTCTGTTTCATGTCGATGTAACTTTTACACTTTGAAGTCAGAAAATCCCATCAGACATTGTTAGACATCATTCACTGGTTCAGTTTATTTCGAATTCAGTTATTCCCCACATTTCCCAGAAGTGCTTTTGTCATTTATCCTGAAAAATATTTTCCATATCAGCTTCTAACTGAAAGTGGAGCATGTGTCAGAGCTGCAACATGAACTAACAGCTTGAAGTACTTTATTTCTATCAAACCAAATTATTTCAGTACATCAGAATAGTATTTAGTGTTAATCAGGGCTCTCCAATTGGTTCAAAATGCTGCAGCCAGACTTTTCAATCAATTCAATCAATTTTATTTATATAGCGCCAAATCACAACAAACAGTTGCCCCAAGGCGCTTTATATTGTAAGGCAAGGCCATACAATAATTACGTAAAAACCCCAATGGTCAAAACGACCCCCTGTGAGCAAGCACTTGGCGACAGTGGGAAGGAAAAACTCCCTTTTAACAGGAAGAAACCTCCAGCAGAACCAGGCTCAGGGAGGGGCAGTCTTCTGCTGGGACTGGTTGGGGCTGAGGGAGAGAACCAGGAAAAAGACATGCTGTGGAGGGAGCGAGATCAATCACTAATGATTAAATGCAGAGTGGTGCATACAGAGCAAAAAGAGAAAGAAACACTCAGTGCATCATGGGAACCCCCCAGCAGTCTAAGTCTATAGCAGCATAATTAAGGGATGGTTCAGGGTCACCCGATCCAGCCCTAACTATAAGCTTTAGCAAAAAGGAAAGTTTTAAGCCTAATCTTAAAAGTAGAGAGGGTGTCTGTCTCCCTGATCCGAATTGGGAGCTGGTTCCACAGGAGAGGAGCCTGAAAACTGAAGGCTCTGCCTCCCATTCTACTCTTACAAACCCTAGGAACTACAAGTAAGCCTGCAGTCTGAGAGCGAAGCGCTCTATTGGGGTGATATGGTACTATGAGGTCCCTAAGATAAGATGGGACCTGATTATTCAAAACCTTATAAGTAAGAGAAGATTTTAAATTCTATTCTAGAATTAACAGGAAGCCAATGAAGAGAGCCAATATGGGTGAGATATGCTCTCTCCTTCTAGTCCCCGTTAGTACTCTAGCTGCAGCATTTTGAATTAACTGAAGGCTTTTCAGGGAACTTTTAGGACAACCTGATAATAATGAATTACAATAGTCCAGCCTAGAGGATATAAATGCATGAATTAGTTTTTCAGCATCACTGTGAGACAAGACCTTTCTAATTTTAGAGATATTGCGTAAATGCAAAAAAGCAGTCTTACATATTTGTTTAATATGCGCTTTGAATGACATATCCTGATCACAAATGACTCCAAGATTTCTCACATTATTACTAGAGGTCAGGGTAATGCCATCCAGAGTAAGGATCTGGTTAGACACCATGCTTCTAAGATTTGTGGGGCCAAGTACAATAACTTCAGTTTTATCTGAGTTTAAAAGCAGGAAATTAGAGGTCATCCATGTCCTTATGTCTGTAAGACAGTCCTGCAGCTTAGCTAATTGGTGTGTGTCCTCTGGCTTCATGGATAGATAAAGCTGGGTATCATCTGCGTAACAATGAAAATTTAAGCAATGCCGTCTAATAATACTGCCTAAGGGAAGCATGTATAAAGTGAATAAAATTGGTCCTAGCACAGAACCTTGTGGAACTCCATAATTAACCTTAGTCTGTGAAGAAGATTCCCCATTTACATGAACAAATTGTAATCTATTAGATAAATGTGATTCAAACCACCGCAGTGCAGTGCCTTTAATACCTATGGCATGCTCTAATCTCTGTAATAAGATTTTATGGTCAACAGTATCAAAAGCAGCACTGAGGTCTAACAGAACAAGCACAGAGATGAGTCCACTGTCTAAGAAGATCATTTGTAACCTTCACTAATGCTGTTTCTGTGCTATGATGAATTCTAAAACCTGACTGAAACTCTTCAAATAGACCATTCCTCTGCAGATGATCAGTTAGCTGTTTTAAAACTACCCTTTAAAGAATTTTTGAGAGAAAAGGAAGGTTGGAGATTGGCCTATAAATAGCTAAGATAGCTGGGTCAAGTGATGGCTTTTTAAGTAATGGTTTAATTACTGCCACCTTAAAAGCCTGTGGTACATAGCCAACTAATAAAGATAGATTGATCATATTTAAGATCGAAGCATTAAATAATGGTAGGGCTTCCTTGAGTAGCCTGGTAGGAATGGGGTCTAATAGACATGTTGATGGTTTGGATGAAGTAACTAATGAAAATAACTCAGACAGAACAATCTGAGAGAAAGAGTCTAACCAAATACCGGCATCACTGAAAGCAGCCAAAGATAATGATACGTCTTTGGGATGGTTATGAGTAATGGTAATGAGTAATTTTTTCTCTAATAGTTAAAATTTTATTAGCAAAGAAAGTCATGAAGTCATTACTAGTTAAAGTTAAAGGAATACTCAGCTCAATAGAGCTCTGACTCTTTGTCAGCCTGGCTACAGTGCTGAAAAGAAACCTGGGGTTGTTCTTATATTCTTCAATTAGTGATGAGTAGTAAGATGTCCTAGCTTTACGGAGGGCTTTTTTATAGAGCAACAGACTCTTTTTCCAGGCTAAGTGAAGATCTTCTAAATTAGTGAGACGCCATTTCCTCTCCAACTTACGTGTTATCTGCTTTAAGCTGCGAGTTTGTGAGTTATACCATGGAGTCAGGCACTTCTGATTTAAAGCTCTCTTTTTCAGAGGAGCTACAGCATCCAAAGTTGTCTTCAATGAGGATGTAAAACTATTGACGAGATACTCTATCTCACTTACAGAGTTTAGGTAGCTACTCTGCACTGTGTTGGTATATGGCATTAGAGAACATAAAGAAGGAATCATATCCTTAAACCTAGTTACAGCGCTTTCTGAAAGACTTCTAGTGTAAAGAAACTTATTCCCCACTGCTGGGTAGTCCATCAGAGTAAATGTAAATGTTATTAAGAAATGATCAGACAGAAGGGAGTTTTCAGGGAATACTGTTAAGTCTTCAATTTCCATACCATAAGTCAGAACAAGATCTAGGATATGATTAAAGTGGTGGGTGGACCTCATTTACATTTTGAGGCAAAGCCAATTGAGTCTAATAATAGATTAAATGCAGTGTTGAGGCTGTCATTCTCAGCATCTGTGTTGATGTTAAAATCGCCCACTATAATTATCTTATCTGAGCTAAGCACTAAGTCAGACAAAAGTTCTGAAAATTCACAGAGAAACTCACAGTAACGACCAGCAGGACGATAGATAACAACAAATAAAACTGGTTTGTGGGACTTCCAATTTGGATGGACAAGACTAAGAGTCAAGCTTTCAAATGAATTAAAGCTCTGTCTGGGTTTTGATTAATTAATAAGCTGGAATGGAAGATTGCTGCTAATCCTCCATCTCGGCCCGTGCTACGAGCGTTCTGGCAGTTAGTGTGACTCGGGGGTGTTGACTCATTTAAACTAACATATTCATCCTGCTGTAACCAGGTTTCTGTAAGGCAGAATAAATCAATATGTTGATCAATTATTATATCATTTACTAACAGGGACTTAGAAGAGAGAGACCTAATGTTTAATAGACCACATTTAACTGTTTTAGTCTGTGTGCAGTTGAAGGTGCTATATTATTTTCTTTTTGAATTTTTATGCTTAAATAGATTTTTGCTGGTTATTGGTGGTCTGGGAGCAGGCACCGTCTCTACGGGGATGGGGTAATGAGGGGATGGCAGGGGGAGAGAAGCTGCAGAGAGGTGTGTAAGACTACAACTCTGCTTCCTGGTCCCAACCCTGGATAGTCACGGTTTGGAAGATTTAAGAAAATTGGCCAGATTTCTAGAAATGAGAGCTGCTCCATTCAAAGTGAGATGGATGCCGTCTCTCCTAACAAGACCAGGTTTTCCCCAGAAGCTTTGCCAATTATCTATGAAGCCCACCTCATTTTTTGGACACCACTCAGACAGCCAGCAATTCAGGGAGAACATGCGGCTAAACATGTCACTCCCGGTCCGATTGGGGAGGGGCCCAGAGAAAACTACAGAGTCCGACATTGTTTTTGCAAAGTTACACACCGATTCAATGTTAATTTTAGTGACCTCCGATTGGCGTAACCGGGTGTCATTACTGCCGACGTGAATTACAATCTTACCAAATTTACGCTTAGCCCTAGCCAGCAGTTTCAAATTTCCTTCAGTGTCGCCTGCTCTGGCCCCCAGAAGACAATTGACTATGGTTGCTGGTGTCCCTAACTTCACATTTCTCAAAACAGAGTCGCCAATAACCAGAGTTTGATCCTCAGCGGGTGTGTCGCCGAGTGGGGAAAAACGGTTAGAAATGTGAACGGGTTGGCGATGTACACGGGGCTTCTGTTTAGGACTACGCTTCCTCCTCACAGTCACCCAGTCGGCCTGCTTTCCCGGCTGCTCGGGATCTGCCAGAGGGAAACTAACGGCGGCTAAGCTACCTTGGTCCGCACCGACTACAGGGGCCTGGCTAGCTGTAGAATTTGCCACGGTGCGGAGCCGAGTCTCCAATTTGCCCAGCCTGGCCTCCAAAGCTACGAATAAGCTACACTTATTACAAGTACCATTACTGCTAAAGGAGGCCGAGGAATAACTAAACATTTCACACCCAGAGCAGAAAAGTGCGGGAGAGACAGGAGAAGCCGCCATGCTAAACCGGCTAAGAGCTAGTAGCTGTGCTAAGATAGCGGATTCCTAAAAACACACAAAATGAATAATGTGTAAATAATTTAGAGGTGATTCAGCAGAGGGAGTGCTTTAGTTAAGGCACGTGAAGATTACACTGTGAAACAAATCGTTATCTAGTTAACTAGATCAATCTAACTGCGCAGATTAAACAGCTAACAGATACAGCAAAACACCGCTGTGCTCCGGAACAGGAAGTGATACAATTAGTGATACAGTGATACAGTTATACAGTTTTTTTTTTTCTCTGTTTAAGGTGCAGCTCCATCCAGAGATGGGTGTGGTATTTGTGCTGGAGACCCTTATGTCCTGTGCACCAACAGTATTTCCTGTATACAGTGGTCCCTCACTATAACGCGGTTCACCTTTCGCGGCCTCGCAGTTTTGCGGATTTTTTTTTGTGCAATTTTGCATGCTTTTTTTTTTTAACAGCGCATTATGTTCTGCGTCCTTATCAGGCGGGCCAGTCGCGGCACCGGTCAGCATCACCGCGATTGCTCTCACTGCCTCCGATGTGCTTACTGAGTCTGCAGGCTCGGTAAATGCAGCAGCGGGCCACTCACACTGCCCTCCTGTCTGCTGTGTGGAGCTGCGCCAAATCTGGCAACAGGTCCAGAGACAACGCTCGCTGTTTTGATGTGGATGTTGACCGCAGCCGCAGAGCTCCGTGGCCACCGAGAGAGGACTTGTATTCTTTGCGGGTCTTGCATCCGTCCCTCCGGAGGCAGTGAGTGAAGGGAGAGTTCTGCGTGTGTCTGTTTATAATCTTCTCACCCAGAAGAAAAAAGAGAGTCTTTACACAGGAGAGAAAAGTGAGAAAATGTTAATGCCTGTTTGAGAAAAGTGTATAAAGTGTGTAGTGAGGGGTTTTACAGCCTTAAAACATCTATAATAATTGCAAAAAATAGCGCTGACTACTTCGCGGATTTCGCTTATCGCGTGTTATTTTTAGAACATAATTCCCGCGATAAACGAGGGGCCACTGTATTCGTTTTGTGAATTGTTCCTAAATTTGTGTCTGTAGCATGGCCCAAGCAGAGGGTCACCCCTTTGAGTCTGGTCTGCTTGAGGCTTCTTCCTCAGAGGGAGTTTTTCCTTACCACTGCTGCTCTGGGGTTTGTAAGGTTAGACCTTACTTGTGTGAAGCACCTTGAGGCAACTCTGTTATGATTTGGCCTCTACTGGTGGTTGGCTCTCACTGCGGTATTGTATCACTTCCTGTTCCGGAGCACAGCGGTGTTTTGCTGTATCTGTTAGCTGTTTAATCTGCGCAGTTAGATTGATCTAGTTAACTAGATAACTATTTGTTTCACAGTGTAATCTTCACGTGCCTTAACTAAAGCACTCCCTCTGCTGAATCACCTCTAAATTATTTACACATTATTCACTTTGTGTGTTTTTAGGAATCTGCTAGCTTAGCACAGCTACTAGCTCTTAGCCGGTTTAGCATGGCGGCTTCTCCTGTCTCTCCCGCACTTTTCTGCTCTGGGTGTGAAATGTTTAGTTATTCCTCAGCCTCCTTTAGCAGTAATGGTACTTGTAATAAGTGTAGCTTATTCGTAGCTTTGGAGGCCAGGCTGGGCGAATTGGAGACTCATTGAATCGGTGTGTAACTTTGCAAAAACAATGTCGGACTCTGTAGTTCTCTCTGGGCCCCTCCCCAATCGGACCGGAAGTGACATGTTTAGCCACATGTTCTCCTTGAATTGCTGGCTGTCTGAGTGGTGTCCAAAAAATGAGGTGGGCTTCATAGATAATTGGAAAAGCTTCTGGGGAAAACCTGGTCTTGTTAGGAGAGACAGCATCCATCCCACTTTGGATGGAGCAGCTCTCATTTCTAGAAATCTGGCCAATTTTCTTAAATCCTCCAGAACGTGACTACCCAGGGTTGGGACCAGAAGCAGAGTTGTAGTCTTACACACCTCTCTGCAGCTTCTCTCCCCCTGCCATCCCCCTCATTACCCCATCCCTGTAGAGATGGTGCCTGCTCCCAGACCACCAATAACCAGCAAAAATCTATTTAAGCATAAAAATTCAAAAAGAAAAAATAATATAGCACCTTCAACTGCACCACAGACTAAAACAGTTAAATGTGGTCTATTAAACATTAGGTCTCTCTCTTCTAAGTCCCTGTTAGTAAATGATATAATAATTGTTCAACATATTGATTTATTCTGCCTTACAGAAACCTGGTTACAGCAGGATGAATATGAATATTAGTTTAAATGAGTCAACACCCCCGAGTCACACTAACTGCCAGAACGCTCGTAGCACGGGCTGAGGCGGAGGATTAGCAGCAATCTTTCACTCCAGCTTAATAATTAATCAAAAACCCAGACAGAGCTTTAATTCATTTGAAAGCTTGACTCTTAGTCTTGTCCATCCAAATTGGAAGTCCCAAAAAACAGTTTTATTTGTTGTTATCTATCGTCCTGCTGGTCGTTACTGTGAGTTTCTCTGTGAATTTTCCAACCTTTTGTCTGACTTAGTGCTTAGCTCAGATAAGATAATTATAGTGGGCGATTTTAACATCCACACAGATGCTGAGAATGACAGCATCAACACTGCATTTAGTCTATTGTTAGACTCGATTGGCTTTGCTCAAAATGTAAGTGAGTCCACCCACCACTTTAATCATACCTTAGACCTTGTTCTGACTTATGGTATGGATATTGAAAACTTAACAGTATTCCCTGAAAACTCCCTTCTGTCTGATCATTTCTTAATAACATTTACATTTACTCTGATGGACTACCCAGCAGTGGGGAATACGTTTCATTACACTAGAAGTCTTTCAGAAAGCGCTGTAACTAGGTTTAAGGATATGATTCCTTCTTTATGTTCTCTAATGCTATATACCAACACAGTGCAGAGTAGCTACCTAAACTCTGTCAGTGAGATAGATTATCTCGTCAATAGTTTTACATCCTCATTGAAGACAACTTTGGATGCTGTAGCTCTTCTGAAAAAGCCTTAAATCAGAAGTGCCTGACTCCGTGGTATAACTCACAAATTCACAGCTTAAAGCAGATAACCTGTAAGTTGGAGAGGAAATGGCGTCTCACTAATTTAGAAGATCTTCACTTAGCCTGGGAAAAGAGTCTGTTGCTCTATAAAAAAGCCCTCCGTAAAGCTAGGACATCTTACTACTCATCACTAATTGAAGAAAATAAGAACAACCCCAGGTTTCTTTTCAGCACTGTAGCCAGGCTGACAAAGAGTCAGAGCTCTATTGAGCCGAGTATTCCTTTAACTTTAACTAGTAATGACTTCATGACTTTCTTTGCTAATAATATTTTAACTATTAGAGAAAAAATTACTCATAACCATCCCAAAGACATATCGTTATCTTTGGCTGCTTTCAGTGATGCCGGTATTTGGTTAGACTCTTTCTCTCCAATTGTTCTGTCTGAGTTATTTTCATTAGTTACTTCCTCCAAACCATCAACATGTATATTAGACCCCATTCCTACCAGGCTGCTCAAGGAAGCCCTACCATTAATTAATGCTTCAATCTTAAATAAGATCAATCTATCTTTATTAGTTGGCTATGTACCACAGGCTTTTAAGGTGGCACTAATTAAACCATTACTTAAAAAGCCATCACTTGACCCAGCTATCTTAGCTATTTATAGGCCAATCTCCAACCTTCCTTTTCTCTCAAAAATTCTTTAAAGGGTAGTTTTAAAACAGCTAACTGATCATCTGCAGAGGAATGGTCTATTTGAAGAGTTTCAGTCAGGTTTTAGAATTCATCATAGCACAGAAACAGCATTAGTGAAGGTTACAAATGATCTTCTTTTGGCCTCAGACAGTGGACTCATCTCTGTGCTTGTCCTGTTAGACCTCAGTGCTACTTTTGATACTGTTGACCATAAAATTTTATTACAGAGATTAGAGCATGCCATAGGTATTAAAGGCACTGCGCTGCGGTGGTTTGAATCAGATTTATCTAATAGATTACAATTTATTCATGTAAATGGGGAATCTAAATTTTCATTGTTACGCAGATGATACCCAGCTTTATCTATCCATGAATCCAGAGGACACACACCAATTAGCTAAACTGCAGGATTGTTGTACAGACATAAAGACATGGATGACCTCTAATTTCCTGCTTTTAAACTCAGATAAAACTGAAGTTATTGTACTTGGCCCCACAAATCTTAGAAACATGGTGTCTAACCAGATCCTTACTCTGGATGGCATTACCCTGACCTCTAGTAATACTGTGAGAAATCTTGGAGTCATTTTTGATCAGGATATGTCCTTCAATGCGCATATTAAGCAAATATGTAGGACTGCTTTTTTGCATTTGTGCAATATCTCTAAAATCCGAAAGGTCTTGTCTCAGAGTGATGCTGAAAAACTAATTCATGCATTTATTTCCTCTAGGCTGGACTATTGTAATTCATTATTATCAGGTTGTCCTAAAAGTTCCCTGAAAAGCCTTCAGTTAATTCAAAATGCTGCAGCTAGAGTACTGACGGGGACTAGAAGGAGAGAGCATATCTCACCCATATTGGCCTCTCTTCATTGGCTTCCTGTTAATTCTAGAATAGAATTTAAAATTATTCTTCTTACTTATAAGGTTTTGAATAATCAGGTCCCATCTTATCTTAGGGACCTCGTAGTACCATATCACCCCAATAGAGCGCTTCGCTCTCAGACTGCAGGCTTACTTGTAGTTCCTAGGGTTTGTAAGAGTAGAATGGGAGGCAGAGCCTTCAGCTTTCAGGCTCCTCTCCTGTGGAACCAGCTCCCAATTCAGATCAGGGAGACAGACACCCTCTCTACTTTTAAGATTAGTCTTAAAACTTTCCATTTTGCTAAAGCTTATAGTTAGGGCTGGATCAGGTGACCCTGAACCATCCCTTAGTTATGCTGCTATAGACGTAGACTGCTGGGGGGTTCCCATGATGCACTGTTTCTTTCTCTTTTTGCTCTGTATGCACCACTCTGCATTTAATCATTAGTGATCGATCTCTGCTCCCCTCCACAGCATGTCTTTTTCCTGGTTCTCTCCCTCAGCCCCAACCAGTCCCAGCAGAAGACTGCCCCTTCCTGAGCCTGGTCCTGCTGGAGGTTTCTTCCTGTTAAAAGGGAGTTTATCCTTCCCACTGTCGCCAAGTGCTTGCTCACAGGGGGTCGTTTTGACCGTTGGGGTTTTTCCGTAATTATTGTATGGCTTTGCCTTACAATATAAAGCGCCTTGGGGCAACTGTTTGTTGTGATTTGACGCTATATAAATAAAATTGATTTGATTTGATTTGATTTGATTTGGCACTATATAAATGAAAATAATTGAAAAAATTAATTTGTTGTTAGTTATTTTGCTTAGTTAATGTTAATGTTTGCACTCTGTCTCATGGTGTTAAAGTGTCTGTTCAGCTCTCTGAGGCTCAGATTAAAGTTACTGTGTGTTAGTTTACATTTACACTCGGTTTGACGGTCTTAATCTGAGGCTCAGATAAAAGATACTGTATCTTAGTTTATATTTACACTCATATTTGCACTGTCTCACGGTGTTAAAGTGTCGGATCGGCTCTCTGAGGCTCAGATTAAAGTTACAGTGTGCCAGTTTAATTTTACACTATCTCACGGTGTTAAAGTGTCTGATCAGCGCTCTGAGGCTCAGATTAAAATTACTGTGTGCTAGTTTACATTTACACTCTGTCTCACGGTGTTAGAGTGTGTGATCATCTGTCTGAGGCTCAGATTAAAGTTACAGTGTGCCAGTTTAATTTTACACTGTCTCACGGTGTTAAAGTGTCTGATCAGCGCTCTGAGGCTCAGATTAAAATTACTGTGTGCTAGTTTACATTTACACTCTGTCTCACGGTGTTAAAGTGTCTGATCGGCCGTCTGAGGCTCAGATTAAAGTTACTGTGTACTAGTATAAATTTACACTCTGTCACACAGTGTTAAAGTGTCTTATCGGCCATCTGAGGCTCAGATTAAACTTACTGTGTACTACTATAAATTTACACTCTGTCACACGGTGTTAAAGTGTCTGATCGGCCGTCTGAGGCTCAGATTAAAGTTACTGTGTGTTAGTTTACATTTACACTCGGTTTGACGGTCTTAATCTGAGACTCAGATTAAATATACTGTATTTTAGTTTATATTTACACTCATATTTGCACTGTCTCACGGTGTTAAAGTGTCTGATCAGCTCTCTGAGGCTCAGATTAAAGTTACTGTGTTAGTTTATATTTACACTCATATTTGCACTGTCTCACAGTGTTAAAATGACTGATCAGTTCTCTGAGGCTCAGATTAAACACAGACAGACACTATGTTATCTTGCATTCACACTCTGAGGGGGCCCTTTTTTAAACCAGAAGTGTAAAGTCCTATTTAATCAGGGGTTTATCCCACGCGATATTTAAAAATTTTAATTGTTGAATATGCAATTACAATGTAGTTTGAGAAGGAAAGAGCAATCTTCTCATGTCCAACTCACGTGAACAAAGCTCAGGGCTGTAGAGAAAGCACAGGTTAATGAGCGCTGTTTAAGTGCACCTCTAATATCAGGTTACTGAATAGAGTTTAAAAATGTCATGCACCTTCTTTATGAGCCAAATGCAAGTATAGGCTACATGAAACTCATACCCAGTGTGAATTATCCATAACAGTGAAATTCACCATTTTTTTCACTCTCTCTTTCACTCTCTTCTACAACCCCAATTCCAGTTAAGTTGGGACGTTGTGTAAAATGTAAATAAAAACAAAATATAATGATTTGCAAATCATCTTCAATCTGTATTCAATTGAATACACCACAAAGACAAGATATTTAATCCTCAAACTGATAAACTTTTTTGTTTTTGTGCAAATATTTGCTCATTTTGAAATGGATGCCTGCAACACGTTTCAAAAAAGCTGGGACAGTGGTATGTTTACCACTGTATTACATCACGTTTCCTTCTAACAACACTCAATAAGTGTTTTGGAACTGAGGACACTCATGATTGGGTATAAAAGGAGCATCCCAAAAAGCCTCAGCCATTCACAAGCAAATATGAGGTGAGGAACACTGGAATTTAGTGATTCCATCATCTACAGTCCATAATATAATCAGAAAATTTAGAGAATCTGGAGAACTTTCGAAATGTAAGAGGAAAGGCTGAAAGCCAACATTGAATGCCCGTGACCTTTGATTCTTTAGATAGCACTGCATTAAAAACCAACATCATTGTGTCAAGGCTTTTACTGTGTGGGCTCAGGAACACTTCAGAAAACCATTATCAGTTAGCACAGTTCGTCGCTACATCTACAAGTGCAAGTTAAAACTCTACCATGCAAAGTGAAAGTCATACATCAGCAACATCCAGAAACACCCCCGCCTTCTCCGGGCCTGAGCTCATTTGAAATGGACAGACACAAGGTGGAAAAGTGTGCTGTGGTCTGACGAGTCCACATTTGAAATTGTTTTTGGAAATCATCGACGTCGTGTCCTCCGGGCAAACGAGGGAAAAAGATCATCCAGATTCAGTTCAAAAGCCAGCATCTGTGATGGTATGGGGTGTGTTAGTGCCCAAGACTATGGCAACTTACACATCTGTGATGGCACCATCAATGCTGAAAGGTACATCCAGGTTTTGGAGCAACACATGCTGCCATCCAAGCAACAGCTTTTTCAGGGACGTCCCTGCTTATTTCAGCAAGACAATGCCAAGCCACATTCTACACATGTTACAACAGCGTGGCTCCGTAGTAAAAGAGTGCAGGTACTAGACTGGCCCGCCTGCAGTCCAGACCTGTCGCCCATTGAAAATATGGCGCATTATGAAGCGCAAAATACGACAACGGAGACCCCG
This sequence comes from Thalassophryne amazonica, assembly GCF_902500255.1. Classification (NCBI taxonomy): domain Eukaryota; kingdom Metazoa; phylum Chordata; class Actinopteri; order Batrachoidiformes; family Batrachoididae; genus Thalassophryne; species Thalassophryne amazonica. The sequence continues at coordinate 22,099,985 of NC_047121.1, read as the reverse complement.
GACTGTTTAACAACTGAAGTCGTACATCAAGCAAGAATGAGAAAGAATTCCACCTATAAAGCTTCAACAATTAGTGTCCTCAGTTCCCAACTGAGGACACTAATCCTTCTCAGTATTGAGTGTTGTTGGAAGGAAAGGTGATGTAACACATTGGTAAACATACCACTGTCTCAGTTTTTTTTAAACATGTTTCAGGCATCCATTTCAAAATGAGCAAATATTTGCACAAAAATAATAGTTTATCAGTTTGAACATTAAATATCTTGTCTTTGTGGTGTATTCAATTGAATATAGGTTGAAGAGGTTTCGCAATTCATTGTATTCTGTTTTTATTTACATTTTACGCAACGTCCCATCTTCTTTGGAATTGGGGTTGTAGGATCCTCCGGGGTACTTAATTAAAGAAATGCTGTATATCCATCTTTTAGTTCAGTAAAGTTTTTTTCACTTCTCACTGTCTTTCCCAGCTAGGTCCAGTAGTTACAGAATTGTATTGCATTGTATTCACTGGATAAAAAAAAGACTCACCTTATCTCGTAATTATGGGAAAAGATCTCATAATTATGAGATCATAATTCTGGATCAAGATTTCACTTTATATAGGCTTTGAAGGATTACTTGTACGAGGTCTATTAGATAATAAACCGACCCTTTCATTTTTTTTTTAACTATATGGATTTGAATGACATGCGATTACACCAATCATGCTTTAACCCTCGTGCGCATGCGTGAGTTTTTTCACACGTGTCGGTGACGTTATTTCCCTGTGGGCAGGCCTTGAGTGAGATGTGGTCCAGCCCTCTCGGCTGAATTCCTTTGTTTCACACGCTGCTCGAGACGGCGCGCGTTGCTTTCTCAACATTTTTTCTGGACCTGTGAGGAATATCCGAGTGGACACTATTTGAGAAATGAAGCTGGTTTTCGGTGAAAAGTTTAACGGCTGATGAGAGATTATGGGGTGTTTCTATCGCTGTAAGGACTTCCCACAGAGCAGGACGTCGTGCAGCGCTTCCAGGCACCGACGTCGGCCTGTTTTGACCTGAAAACATCCTAATTTAAGGCTTAATTCACCCAGGACGTCGTGAGAGAACAGAGAAGATTCAGAAGAGGCCGGCATGAGGACTTTATGCGGACATTCCACTGTTTAAGGACATTTTTTAATGAAAGACGTGCGCGCAAATTCGCCGAGTCGTTTCTGTGATGACTCGGCAAATCTGTGTGCGACGTGACAGGAAAAACACCTCCGTGTTGAAAACCATTTGTAAAATTCAGGCGGCTTTTGATGGCTTTCAACAAGTGAGTAACTGAGAAATTGTTTAACAGCTTGGGCATGTTCCAACTTGCCCGTTAAGGTTTCCAACGGAGGTGTTTTTCCTGTCGCGACCCCCCGCGGTCGGGTCCGGCTCGACATGCGACTCTGCCCACATGTTCTTTCACTACAAAATGTCCGTTAACAATGGAATGTCCAAATAAACTCCTCATGCCGACTTCTTCTGAAAGTTCTCTGTTCTCTGACGACTTCCTGGATCAACAGAGCCTGAAGTCTGGAAGTTTTCAACTTGAAACGGCGAGACGCTGCCGCCTAGAAGCGCAGATCCCCGTCAGGCGCCGTGGGCCGTCCTTACGGCGACACTACCAGACCAAAATCTCTCATCAGCCGTTAAAATTTTTACCGAAAACCAGCTGAATTTATCGAATGGTGTCCACTCAGTTGTGCCTTACAGTTTTGAAAAAAATTTGATCAAACAAAGCAGCAGTCTCTGAACCATTCCTAAACAATGAAAAAATGACGAGAGGGTGGGCGACTCCTCACTCAAAGACTGCCCACAGGCGAATGACGTAACCGACAGGCGTGAAAAAACTCTTGCATGCCCACGAGGGTTCAATCATGTCTGATGTAATCACACATGACTCAAATCCATATGGGTTTTGAAAAAATAATAAGGTCGGATACTTTTCTAATAGACCTCGTACATAAAAAAACTACATCACAGATTCTCACCAGAACGTGCCTTACATTTACAATGGTCAGGCTGAAAAGGTCCAAAATTAAAACAGATGTAGGGATGTAGGGCTCTGGCTGAGGCCACTGGGCAGGGCTCCAGCTATTGCCAGGCCTAGCGGCGGTTGCCACCGGGGCTATCCATTAATCTAACTTTATAACAACTTCTCAGACACTTGGTTTTCTCTGTTACTGGTGAGTTGTTTACAAGATACCACCTAAAACAAATGTTGTCACAGATGAGAAGAATGAAGAGATAAAGAAGCCACTTAACTTCATGTTTGAAGAAATGGTAACAATTTCAAAATAGCAAAAAGTTATTATGGACCATTCAAAAGAGGATGTATCCTTCATTCATTTCAACATTACAAACTTTTCTGCAAATATATGTAAGGTTAAATATTACATGAGTTTATGTAATTTAACCCTTTGGGGTCCGAGGGCATTTTTTTGGACAGTTCACTCGTCTGGCATAAATGTTTTATTATTGTTGTTAACAGCTCTCCCTGCATCCCACAATAAAGTTTTATGTCTCTTCTTTCAGGACATCCTGTGCTTTCAGAATATATTTGTTTTTGTGTTTTATAAGTGTAATAAAGGTTTACAATCAGAAATAAGAAAGGAAAAAAATTTTTTTCCACACACATTTATTCAAAACCCACAGCAAACTATAATAAACAACTGTTTTGACACTTTATAAAGATAATTTGAGGTCTTGTGTGAAAGACTGTACAACAAAAAGGTTCAAACAATAAACACAAATGCACATTTTGAACAATATATACAAAATGGTTTATGCGTTTTGTTTGTCTCATCTCAAAGCAATTTCTGTCTGCTATTACACAAAGGTTACATCACAAACTTCTACTTCTACTGTGTTTCGAACTGTTCTGTGCTGCTCCTAAAGCAGCTTTCATTCATACTTTGGCCCACTTTGGCTCCTTACAGTCTGAGGAGCGGCCCTCCCCCTCACTCCATTGATATGGTAAACAGTGCTTCAGACCGAGAAAGCAAGAGTTATCCAGTAACATTCACATGCAAACTGATCACTGTGCGTAATGGCACAGGGTGCACTGGAATAGTATGTACTTATTGGAGCACCCAGGGGGCTATTCAAACGGGCCAACTAGTAACATATCAGTCCAGAAGATGATCTTTGGCTTTTCACGTGAGGTAAATCAATCAATCAATCAATCAATCAGTTTTTTTATATAGCGCCAAATCACAACAAACAGTTGCCCCAAGGCGCTTTATATTGTAAGGCAAGGCCATACAATAATTATGTAAAACCCCAACGGTCAAAACGACCCCCTGTGAGCAAGCACTTGGCTACATTGAGAAGGAAAAACTCCCTTTTAACAGGAAGAAACCTCCAGCAGAACCAGGCTCAGGGAGGGGCAGTCTTCTGCTGGGACTGGTTGGGGCTGAGGGAGAGAACCAGGAAAAAGACATGCTGTGGAGGGGAGCAGAGATCGATCACTAATGATTAAATGCAGAGTGGTGCATACAGAGCAAAAAGAGAAAGAAACAGTGCATCATGGGAACCCCCCAGCAGTCTACGTCTATAGCAGCATAACTAAGGGATGGTTCAGGGTCACCTGATCCAGCCCTAACTATAAGCTTTAGCAAAAAGGAAAGTTTTAAGCCTAATCTTAAAAGTAGAGAGGGTGTCTGTCTCCCTGATCTGAATTGGGAGCTGGTTCCACAGGAGAGGAGCCTGAAAGCTGAAGGCTCTGCCTCCCATTCTACTCTTACAAACCCTAGGAACTACAAGTAAGTCTGCAGTCTGAGAGCGAAGCGCTCTATTGGGGTGATATGGTACTACGAGGTCCCTAAGATAAGATGGGACCTGATTATTCAAAACCTTATAAGTAAGAAGAAGAATTTTAAATTCTATTCTAGAATTAACAGGAAGCCAATGAAGAGAGGCCAATATGGGTGAGATATGCTCTCTCCTTCTAGTCCCCGTCAGTACTCTAGCTGCAGCATTTTGAATTAACTGAAGGCTTTTTAGGGAACTTTTAGGACAACCTGATAATAATGAATTACAATAGTCCAGCCTAGAGGAAATAAATTCATGAATTAGTTTTTCAGCATCACTCTGAGACAAGACCTTTCTGATTTTAGAGATATTGCGTAAATGCAAAAAAGCAGTCCGACATATTTGTTTAATATGCGCTTTGAATGACATATCCTGATCAAAAATGACTCCAAGATTTCTCACAGTATTACTAGAGGTCAGGGTAATGCCATCCACAGTAAGGATCTGGTTAGACACCATGTTTCTAAGATTTGTGGGGCCAAGTACAATAACTTCAGTTTTATCTGAGTTTAAAAGCAGGAAATTAGAGGTCATCTATGTCTTTATGTCTGTAAGACAATCCTGCAGTTTAGCTAATTGGTGTGTGTCCTCTGGCTTCATGGATAGATAAAGCTGGGTATCATCTGCGTAACAATGAAAATGTAAGCAATACCGTCTAATAATACTGCCTAAGGGAAGCATGTATAAAGTGAATAAAATTGGTCCTAGCACAGAACCTTGTGGAACTCCATAATTAACTTTAGTCTGTGAAGAAGATTCCCCATTTACATGAACAAATTGTAATCTATTAGACAAATATGATTCAAACCACCGCAGCGCAGTGCCTTTAATACCTATGGCATGCTCTAATCTCTGTAATAAAATTTTATGGTCAACAGTATCAAAAGTAGCACTGAGGTCTAACAGGACAAGCACAGAGATGAGTCCACTGTCTGAGGCCATAAGAAGATCATTTGTAACCTTCACTAATGCTGTTTCTGTACTATGATGAATTCTAAAACCTGACTGAAACTCTTCAAATAGACCATTCCTCTGCAGATGATCAGTTAGCTGTTTTACAACTACCCTTTCAAGAATTTTTGAGAGAAAAGGAAGGTTGGAGATTGGCCTATAATTAGCTAAGATAGCTGGGTCAAGTGATGGCTTTTTAAGTAATGGTTTAATTACTGCCACCTTAAAAGCCTGTGGTACATAGCCAACTAACAAAGATAGATTGATCATATTTAAGATCGAAGCATTAAATAATGGTAGGGCTTCCTTGAGCAGCCTGGTAGGAATGGGGTCTAATAAACATGTTGATGGTTTGGATGAAGTAACTAATGAAAATAACTCAGACAGAACAATCGGAGAGAAAGAGTCTAACCAAATACCGGCATCACTGAAAGCAGCCAAAGATAACGATACGTCTTTGGGATGGTTATGAGTAATTTTTTCTCTAATAGTTAAAATTTTGTTAGCAAAGAAAGTCATGAAGTCATTACTAGTTAAAGTTAATGGAATACTCAGCTCAATAGAGCTCTGACTCTTTGTCAGCCTGGCTACAGTGCTGAAAAGAAACCTGGGGTTGTTCTTATTTTCTTCAATTAGTGATGAGTAGAAAGATGTCCTAGCTTTACGGAGGGCTTTTTTATAGAGCAACAGACTCTTTTTCCAGGCTAAGTGAAGATCTTCTAAATTAGTGAGACGCCATTTCCTCTCCAACTTACGGGTTATCTGCTTTAAGCTACGAGTTTGTGAGTTATACCACGGAGTCAGGCACTTCTGATTTAAAGCTCTCTTTTTTAGAGGAGCTACAGCATCCAAAGTTGTCTTCAATGAGGATGTAAAACTATTGACGAGATACTCTATCTCACTTACAGAGTTTAGGTAGCTACTCTGCACTGTGTTGGTATATGGCATTAGAGAACATAAAGAAGGAATCATATCCTTAAACCTAGTTACAGCGCTTTCTGAAAGACTTCTAGTGTAATGAAACTTATTCCCCACTGGTGGGTAGTCTATCAGAGTAAATGTAAATGTTATTAAGAAATGATCAGACAGAAGGGAGTTTTCAGGGAATACTGTTAAGTCTTCTATTTCCATACCATAAGTCAGAACAAGATCTAAGATATGATTAAAGTGGTGGGTGGACTCATTTACTTTTGAGCAAAGCCAATAGAGTCTAATAATAGATTAAATGCAGTGTTGAGGCTGTCATTCTCAGCATCTGTGTGGATGTTAAAATCGCCCACTATAATTATCTTATCTGAGCTAAGCACTAAGTCAGACAAAAGGTCTGAAAATTCACAGAGAAACTCACAGTAACGACCAGGTGGACGATAGATAATAACAAATAAAACTGGTTTTTGGGACTTCCAATTTGGATGGACAAGACTAAGAGTCAAGCTTTCAAATGAATTAAAGCTCTGTCTGGGTTTTTGATTAATTAATAAGCTGGAATGGAAGATTGCTGCTAATCCTCCGCCCCGGCCCGTGCTACGAGCATTCTGACAGTTAGTGTGACTCGGGGGTGTTGACTCATTTAAACTAACATATTCATCCTGCTGTAACCAGGTTTCTGTAAGGCAGAATAAATCAATATGTTGATCAATTATTATATCATTTACCAACAGGGACTTAGAAGAGAGAGACCTAATGTTTAATAGACCACATTTAACTGTTTTAGTCTGTGGTGCAGTTGAAGGTGCTATATTATTTTTTCTTTTTGAATTTTTATGCTTAAATAGATTTTTACTGGTTATTGGTGGTCTGGGAGCAGGCACCGTCTCTACGGGGATGGGGTAATGAGGGGATGGCAGGGGGAGAGAAGCTGCAGAGAGGTGTGTAAGACTACAACTCTGCTTCCTGGTCCCAACCCTGGATAGTCACGGTTTGGAGGATTTAAGAAAATTGGCCAGATTTCTAGAAATGAGAGCTGCTCCATCCAAAGTGGGATGGATGCCGTTTCTCCTAACAAGACCAGGTTTTCCCCAGAAGCTTTGCCAATTATCTATGAAGCCCACCTCATTTTTTGGACACCACTCAGAGAGCCAGCAATTCAAGGAGAACATGCGGCTAAACATGTCACTCCCGGTCTGATTGGGGAGGGGCCCAGAGAAAACTACAGAGTCCGACATTGTTTTTGCAAAGTTACACACCGATTTAATGTTAATTTTAGTGTCCTCCGATTGGCGTAACCGGGTGTCATTACTGCCGACGTGAATTACAATCTTACCAAATTTACGCTTAGCCTTAGCCAGCAGTTTCAAATTTCCTTCAATGTTGCCTGCTCTGGCCCCCGGAAGACAATTGACTATGGTTGCTGGTGTCGCTAACTTCACATTTCGCAAAACAGAGTCGCCAATAACCAGAGTTTGATCCTCGGCGGGTGTGTCGTCGAGTGGGGAAAAACGGTTAGAGATGTGAACGGGTTGGCGGTGTACACAGGGCTTCTGTTTAGGGCTACGCTTCCTCCTCACAGTCACCCAGTCAGCCTGCTTTCCCAGCTGCTCGGGATCTGCCAGGGGGTAACTAACGGCGGCTAAGCTACCTTGGTCCGCACCGACTACAGGGGCCTGGCTAGCTGTAGAATTTTCCACGGTGCGGAGCCGAGTCTCCAATTCGCCCAGCCTGGCCTCCAACGCTACGAATAAGCTACACTTATTACAAGTACCGTTACTGCTAAAGGAGGCCGAGGAATAACTAAACATTTCACACCCAGAGCAGAAAAGTGCGGGAGAGACAGGAGAAGCCGCCATGCTAAATCGGCTAAGAGCTAGTAGCTACGCTAAGCTAGCGGATTCCTAAAAACACGCAAAGTGAATAATGTGTAAATAATTTAGAGGTGATTCAGCAGAAGGAGTGCTTTAGTTAAGGCACGTAAAGATTACACTGGGAAACAAATCGTAATCTAGATAACTAGATCAATCTAACTGCGCAGATTAAACAGCTAACAGATACAGCAACACACCACTGTGCTCCGGAACAGGAAGTGATACAATACCCTGCCCTACGATTGGATTTTGGGAAACCATGTGACGGTGAACCAATTCCGATTGGACACTCACATTGCGCACTTCATCACACAGCTTCTATGAGGAGTACAAAGATGGCTGATGGCTGGCTCGAACGTCAGTGGAGTTAACTTTTCAGCAAAAAACAAAAAAAAGTAAGTTTCTATCTCATATCATTAAAAAGTTATTAATAATTTAGTAAAGCTTGGTCTTAGCCCTCGTATATGACGGCGTCAGCCCCAGAGGGTTAAAATAATTCCTCTCTCTGAAACCTGGCTTTGTGATAACTTTGCAATTAAAGGATAAATCTGCATCATACAAACCATCCAGGAAAGAGAGGGGGAGGCGTGGTGTTGTATGTTGATAGTAAATTGAAATGCAAATTAGTTGAACCAATTGCTATAGATAAAATCATGGAAAGTGTGAGTTGAAATTGAGATGTTGAAAGGCAGGAATGTGAATGCTGGTCAAATTGCCCTTGAAGTGCGCATGAAGCAAGAATTGTGTAAAATCTTAACTGCCTCTAACACCTCGTACACCTGTTGCTACAACTATTTGCACACACCAGTGGCTGAAAGACAGAGTGTGCACTGTGAGAGCCCATCGAACCCTCTCGTGGCACGTGTCGGCCAAATTTCAGCTGACACACATGAACATCTAACACCGCGCGCTTGCCACTTAGAAAATGTGGTGAGTGATAGCTGAGATTTTACAAATCCTTAACTCCTGGCAGCCATAGTCATTTGTTTAGATGTGATGAAGTAATCCAGTGTCCTTTAGATATTTAAATAATTCTTTTTGCACGATATGTGATGGGTTTTGCAGCAGATTTCCAAGGGACAAAGGCCATTAATACTGTAACATCCAAAGTGAACTTAAACTTCACTACCCCCAATGCTTCCTCCATCGACTGGGCAATCACGTTTTGTGCTTAATGATGATGTCATCAGCAAGCGACAGCCAGTCTGCCATAAATAAACACACAACAGACTGACTAAAATGTTTGATTTTAGGGTTTACAAATGTTTTTGACTGTTCAACTTTGCTCACTTTACCAGCAAAAAAATGTTATCGGAATGAAAGTTATCAGAATTAAATTCATCAGAAGATAATTGGTCCAGTGATGGTTTTAAAACTTATTTGAAAAGCTAATCTGCTAGCAAAAACATTTGTTTCAATAATTATCTGATATCGGATTAGAAACATGCCACCACTAACTGTAGGTTGTTTGTCTGTTAATATGTGGCCCTGCAACAAACGGACACCCAGTCAAGGGTGTACACTGCCTCATGCCCTATGACTTCTGGGATAGGCTCCAGTTCTCCATGATCCTTAATTAGAGTAGTGGGTATAGAAGACGGATTATCTACTCAAGTTGTACCTTTTTGCTTTTGTATCTTGTCTTCAAGTAATTGTTAGTATTCACCAATGTTCCTCAATATTGTACAAACCTTGAAGCCAGTTTCTGTTTTTAGACAACACAGCACCATGAAACATTTTAAAATGTTGCTATATTTGTGTTTAAAAGACTAAAATATATTTTTCCCCCACTGTATGGGTTTGTGGCAGAATTCTCTCTCATTTTCCAATGGCAGACGTTATTTTTTTTCAGTCTGATCTCTGATGGAGTTTCATTTTAGAACCAAGCCATAGGCTCCCTGGACCAACCTCCATATTGTTTGTTTTTGGCATGTAGATACTAAACAGCCTCAGCTCGCTGGTAAACAATACAGAAGAACGATATGCTGTTTTGCCTGTTGTGCCTGGCTGTGAGTGATAGTGCTTTTTGCCATGGCAGAGCATCATGCAGGCTGTGTGGGCATTCTCCTGATCTCAGCAAGTCAGCTCTGATTCATCTGGCTTTCCACATACTTCTGTTAGAACTGGGCATCAAGACATATATATATATATATATATATATATATATATATATATATAAAAGCATATTTGCAGCACTGCAGAGCTGCCACAAAGAGAAAAATCACCACATTCTCACAATATCATGTCAAAAATGGATGCTTTTTTCCAATTTTAATTAAAACAACACAATGTTATCAAAATACTTTATCCATCAAATACAAACAATAGATGCAGTGAAATAATAGGCATCCATTTCAAAATGAGCAAATGCTTGCACAAAACCAAAAAAGTCTATCAGTTTGAACATTAAATATCTTGTTTTTGTGGTTTATTCAATCGAATATAGGTTGTAGAGGATTTGCAAATCGTATTCTGTTTTTATTTACATTTCACACAATGTCCCAACTTCATTTTAATTGGAGTTGTATATTGCGTTGAACTCTGGGGCAGTGCAAACTGGGATGGTGGTCCTCATATTTAAACTAGAAGCACTCAGAGAGTGCAAACCTCCACCAAGGCCATGGGGTCACTGACGCCATAACATCTACACGCCGTGGAATCATTGAACCTAAAAAAGTCTAACAATGATGTTTGCTCAGTAGTAAAAAAGTTTCATCTGCTGTGACTGGATAGCATGTATCCTTAGCGCTTGGCATCAAGTTTATTGCAACTTGCACCTTTCCCAGAAGCTACTTAGCACTGATATTGCATGTGCTTATAGACAAAAACAAATAAGAGACAAAATTCAATTTATTATTCAACTAAACTGCAAATATATGAATTTTTTTTTAACATTTATGAAACACTTCTCTAAACAAGGCCATAGGGTCACTGACCCTAAAGAGATTCCCTCCTTGGCACAGTGATCTATTCAACAATTCAGTGTTACAACCAAAACTATAATACATACACTTTTCTTTCCTTTATATTTGACATCTTTGACCCATGAAAACATACCACTAGAACTTGGAATCACTTTTATGTCTTTATTAGTTCAAAAGTTATTGTATAAAAACGATTTTTCGGTAATGACGGTGTTCTTCTGGATCTAGCTCCATAACATTTGAAGGTACATCAAATCTGATGACACCTTACTGAATCAGTGCAGAGTCAGCTACAATTTGGTGTTAGTTGTGCATCTCTAGCTTCATTTGTCACCTCACACTGACACATTTTCTATTTTCCCTATATTTTTGCATATTCTGGATCACCAGATCCGGAATCCGGATCCAATCATCACCAAACTTTGTTGTTTGATAGAACATTTGACTATGTTACACCCTAATTTTTTTCAAGCCTTTCTGCCTTGTTTTTGTGGAGTTAGAAACTAGAATGTCAAAATTCCCCCTATCCCGCAAAGGTGAAGAATCCTTAAAAAAATTCCTGGATCCAGATCATGATCCGGATCACCACTAAAATTTAATCACTTGTTCCTCTTGTCATTTCCAACCACTCCATAAAATTTCATCAAAATCCATTCAAAACTTTTTGAATTATCCTGCTGAAAAACAGACAGACAGACAAACAAACAAACGCGACCGAAAACATAACCTCCTTGGCGGAGGTAAAAAGGGAACCAGAGAGTGTGTGGCACATACAGGGGCACCACACTACTCAGCCTCCCTGGTAAAGTCTACTCCAGGGTGCTGGAAAGGAGGGTTCAGCTCATAGCCGAACCTCAGATTTGAGAGGAACAATGCATGTTTCATCCTGGCTATGGAACAACTGACTTGGAGAAAGCACATGATCGGGTACCCCGGGAGATACTGTGGGAGGTTCTGTGGGAGTATGAGAGTGAGGTGTCCCTTCTCAGTGCCATCCATTCTCTGTACTCACAAAGCGAGAGCTGTGTTCGGGTGCTCGACTGTAAGTTGGACTCATTTCTGGTGGGGGTTAGCCTTCACCATGGCTGTGCCTGGTCACCAATCCTGTTTGTGATATTTATAGACATGATATTGAGGTGCAGTTGGGGGGGGGGGGGGTGGTTCCTAATTTGGTAGGCTCAGGGTATCATGACTGCTCTTTGCAGATGATGTGGTCCTGTTGGCTTCATTGGCCTGTGACCTCCAACACTCACTGCATCAGTTCGCAGCTGAGTGTGAAGAGTCTGGGATGAGGATAAGCACCTCTAAATCTGAGGCCATGGTTCTCAGCAGAAAACTGATGTATTGCCTACTCCAGGTAGGAAATGTAGTCTTGCCCCAAGTGAAGGAGTTCAAGTATCTCAGTGAGGGGATAATGGGCCATGAGATTGGCCCAAGAATCAGCACTGCAGGGGCGGTATTGCATCTACCGTATGGTTGTGACGAAAAGGGAGCTGAGCCAAATGGTGAAGCTGTCGATCTACTGGTCAATCTTCATTCCTACTCTCACCTATGGTCATGAGGCTTGGGTCATGACTGAAAGAACTAGATCAAAGGTACAAGCGGCCGAAATGGGCTTCCTTAGGAGGGTGGCTGCTGCCAACTGAGGTGGTTCAGGCATCTGGTAAGGATGCCCCCTGGGTGCCACCCTTGGGTGGTGTTCCAGGCACATCCATCTGGGAGGAGACCCCGGGGAAGACCCAGGACTAGGTTGAGAGATTATATTTCCACACTGGCCTGGGAATGCCTCGGAATCCCCCAAACAGTGTGGTCAATGTGGCCCGGGAAAGGGAAGTCTGGGGTCCCCTGCCGGAGCTGTTGCCTCCGTGACCCAATCCAGGATAAGCGGTTGAAGATGAGTGAGTGATAGACACTGTCACTATTTACAGGGTCCCTTGAATCAAAACATTTATGCAAATTATTTAATGCAGTCTCCACCTTGATAGCTATAAATAATGTATACAGTACTTTGGAAAGGTTTTAGGGCCTCTAGAAGTTTGAAAATAATTTAGCAGTTAATGTTTTTTTTTGCCCTCATCAGTGGGTCAAATAACAACATTTAAAACCCCAAAACCCCAAACTAACATGGTGCATTGCAGCACAATGTCCATTGTTTGCTGGTTAGTCCTATCAACTCTCTGTTTTTGCAGCATTCATCCTTGACCCAAAATACATAAGCATACCAAACAGCAAATGTCAGCTCTCCCCGGTTCCCACGTGATCGAACCCATGCACTATGTGTCCATACACACGTATGCACACATAGGCCCCCTCTATTAAGGCCACCTGAACTGCAGACTAAAAATGGTTACATCAGATGGGTGGGCTTTGTTGAGGGGGAGGCAAAATACAGTATGTGTACAGTACAGTACACATGATCCAATCCACTTTAACAGTAGTAGTATGTACAAAACTTTTGGGAAAATCAAGGATTATTTAAACCAATTTTGTCATCCTTTTGGTATACACCCTGCAGCAACACCTGAGGTGTACCTGGACGGAGGGCACGGCCACTTCCTCTTCCTGCTCCAGGAGCAGACGGAGCTGGTAATCTTGGGAGTATTGAAATGGGGTTAGTCTAGTGGCTGTGCATACTTTTGAGTGGGCATATTTAATCCAGGGCAGATGTTCACTCCAGGCCACAGGGTTCTTGGTGGTGGAGCAGCGATGTGCCAATTCCAAGTACTGGTTTGACCACTCCACCTGGCTGTTGGACTGGGGGGGGGAACCCAGACAACAAACTGACCATGGCCCCCAACACCCTGTAGAAGGCCTTCCAAACATTGGATGTAAACTGTGGACCACAGTCCAACACAATGTCCAACAGGATACCATGCAGATAGAAGACATGGTGGACCAGGAGATCAGTGGTTTCCCAGGCCATAGGGAGTTGGCGATGGGGACGATGTGCATCATCTTCGAGAACCGGTCAAGAATTGTGAGGATCATCATGTGTCTGTGTGAAGAAGGTTGTCCAGTGATTAAAACCAAACCAATGTGTGACTAGGGGTGATGGGGGATAGAGAGAGGATGTAGGTTGCCAGTGGGAGGTTGATGAGATGTTTTTCCTCTAGTACAAACAGAACAAGACAACACAAAAACCCTGCAGTCTGCAGCCATAGAAGGCCATCAAAAATGTCTCTTGATATAATCCAAAGTGCGATTAATTCTGGGATGATAGGTGACCTTAGGGGAGTGGCAAAATTGCAATACCTGACAGACCATGGTGGGTGGAATGAAGTGCCACCCTGGAGGTCCCCCACCTGTGTCTGTCAGTCCAAGATGCACTGTTTGATCTCCCAAGTGAGGGTCCCCTCGATGACAGAAGGTGGTAGTATATGGTCCGGGGTGTTGAGATGTGTTTCAGTGGAAAACTGTCTGGAAAGAGTGTCTGGTTTTGTGTTCTTGGAGCCTGGTCTGTAGGTAATGAAAAAGTTAAATTGTCCAAAAAAACAGGTCCCACCTAGCTTAATGGGCATTGAGTCTTTTGGCGTTCTGAATGTAGGTGAGATTTTTGTGATGGGTCCAGACAATGAATGGTATGTAGATCCCTCCAACCAGTGATGTCACTCCTCCAAAAGTTCCTAAATGGCCAATAGTTCCCAGTTGCTGATGTCATAATTTACCTCAGCTGGGGACAGGCGCAGCCCAGTCTCACGTTTTTTATCGTCCTCCTGTCACGAAATGAGTCAAATTTTCATGACGTTTTTTTTTTTAAACTCACTATTACTAACCCTACTCCTACCCCCTACCCGAACCTTAACCATAACCTAATCCTTTTCCTTCCCCCCACCCTATCCATAACCACCCCCAACCCCCCTGCTTCACTTTTAATTTCATGCGGCCATCATGGAATGAATTAGAATGAATTTGTGCTGCTGTGATGAAAATGAGGTGCTTTTTGTCACAGTATCACGAACCAATAGATTAATGTATATTTCGTGCTGCTGAATTAAGACTTGCCGAGAGACTGGGTTGGACGGGCGACATGAAAAAATGCACAAGAATGGAGATGGCTATCAACCCCGCTTTGTGAAAGCACCACCCTGATTCTACTATTTGAGGTGTCGACCTCCAGCGTAAACTGGCAGTGAGGGTCCGGGTGCACGAAAATGGGTGTGGTGGTAAACAGCTGATTTAGTTGTGTGAAGGCCTGGGCAGCGGCAGGTGTCCAACTAAAGGTGGTCTTGGGGGAAGTGAGGGCTATGGGGGCTGAGGTTACCTGACTGAAGTTGTGAATGAATTTACGATAGAAATTAGTGAACCCGAGAAATAATTGTAGGATTTTACAGTTAGTTGGGGCTGGCCACTCAACCACGGCATAGATTTTTTTCTGGGTCAGGATGAATCTTCCCATGAGCAATGATAAACCTAAGAAAAGACAGGAGTATTGGTCAGCCTGAAGGGCATGACCAGGTATTTGAAATGGCTCAGAGGGGTTTCAAAGGCCATTTTCCATTTGTCTCTCTTTCTCATGCAGACAAGGTGTTCAGCATTATGGAGATCTAGTTTAGTAAAAATGAACGCTCCATGGAGGGGCTCAAATGTAGAGGTAAGGAGAGGAAGCATATACTTGTGTTATGGTTAGGGGTCCAGATGGGACCGGACTGGTACTTGGCGATGGACTTAAATGCAAAGGAGCAAGAAACAGGATGGAATATGAATGAAAGGAGATTTATTAATACTAAACAATGAAACAAAGGTGGCCTGCTGAGGTGAGAGTCAGCCCGCTCATAGCGGTGGAAATCCCAGTGCTGCAGGATTCTGAACCAGTCTTGAAGGAGAATGTCAACTAAGGGTGCAAAGACCAGGACCAGGTGGAATGCTCGCCTCCGAAACCAGGAACTATGGGGAATAAAGACATACAGGGTGAGTGAATGCCCTCGTAATGCTGGAGCCTCAAAACAGTCACAGTTCATAAAAGGGTTAGCACACGTTGTTTCAGAGTTCATGAAATAAAGTTATCTTCTTAAGAAAAACAGATCACTGTTCAGCAATTGTTCATAGTCCATAAGTTGTATCCTAAGGTCAGAGGTCAAGTGCTGCACGTTGAAGCACAGCGCCAATTAAGCAGGACCTGATACAGCTGAGCTGGGTTCTTCAATTGTTTGATATCAGAGTTCATGCAGTTCTTAAACAGAGTTCTTGGAATAGTTCTTTATCATAGCACAGTCACCAACAGGGACAAGTAAGAACGGGATCCCACTGAGACGAAGGAGAACTTAACTGCCATTTAGTTGCTGCTATATAAATAAAGCTTACTTACTTACTTAGTTGAGACATGCTCCACGCTGGGAGCCGAGGAGTTCCCAAAGTGACATTGCGGTGCAGGTACTTAGTGTCAGGGTCCAGGTCCGGGAATCGTCTGGAACATCAGGAAAAAAACAGCTTGCTCTAATGCGGGAATTAGAGGGGGAGGCCAATGTTACCTGATATTAAGCTATGGAAAGCTTCGGTGTCTTGAGCGCACAGCTGGAAGATGCAGTCAAGGTCACAAGGCAGCAATCAGGTTTAGTCCTCCTGGTATCTGTCTGGATCATAGACGAGGCTTCGGAGGCTGGCGAGGCAAAACGAGGAAAGCAAGACAATAGACAGCAAAGGACATGCAACGTGTAAGTATCTGGCTTGGCTCTTGGAAGAATCTGGCAATTAAAGAACAAAGTCCGGGTTTAAATATTCTATCAGAAATTAGTCACTCATCTGATCCAGGTGTGAAACAAAACTGAGGGTGCCATCTGGTGGAGAAACTAACACATGACACTGGTAAAAACAAACAGTTAAAACCAGGACCTGGGGGAAATCCTGACAACTTGTTTTTAATGGTTACATTATTGAGATGGAGGGTGTTGTCCTTCCTTCCCACGAAGAAGAAACCGGCACCCACTGGGGAGGAGGAGGGTCTGATGATACCAGATTTGAGGGACTCCTGAACAATGTGGAGGGTGATAGAGGTGAGAGAACTGTCTAATGCCTAGACCCCTAGAGGGTTGGGCAACTCCTCCAGGGTAACACTAAGTCTTGGTTAATTAAACTAGCCTCTGCACCAGAATTGAACAGGGTGGAGGGTGAAAAATTACTCTGATTAAACTGCAGGGTGGCCGTGATTTTGATCTTGGAGGCGGAGTCACCCGTGGTACAGTTTCCTCTCACCAACCACCCGATTCATGAGTGCTCTCTTTTGGTCAAATGGGGCAATCCTTTTGGATATACCCCTTAAGACTACAGTAAATATACTCCTCAGCCTGTAGGCGGCATGCTTTTTCCTCAGGAGAGATTTAGGTGCTATTGATGTGCATAGGGCAGTTTGTAGGGGCACCACAGGACTGGGAAGTGCTGGCCCTGTGGGACCTAGTGTCCTAGCCAGCCTCTGCAGCCAGAATGCGGAAGTCGACTGAGTACTCAGCCACGCTTCAGGCCCCCTGATGGATCCGGAGTGGCTGCTCTGGATCCTCCAGGGGGCCTGAAGGAACTTAAATGCAATGAGGCATTTTGGGTGTAAAAATACAGTCGTAACTATTTATTGGAAGTGTGCAGATGGTGTGGATGAGGTGGAGACCAGGAAGTGGAATCACTGGCGAATGCGTCACAGGTGCGGATTACCAGGTGGGCCAGTGGAGCAGGTGGCAGCTGTAGACTGAAAAAGAGGAAAAGCACAGTGATGAGTTAACAGCCAAAAAACACCAAGAAGATACTAGGAACAATAGACTGGAAACAGTAACATTTCAAGGAGGCCAGGTTACCACTTCAATGGATGGAAAGATCTGGCAGCATCCTTCAGTTCAGCCCAGGCTTAAATAGGACACTGCTAATTGATGCAGGAGTGTCGCAGTGGAAGGTGAAGTCAATCCACTCCACTGGCAGGAAAACACAGAAGGGAGGGGGAGACAATCACAGAAACCCAGACTTGCAGATGGGATCAGTTAATCAGTGAAATCACCTGGTGGAGTGGTGGTTGCAAAGACAACCTGCACTCTCTCAACCCTTTCTGGAATGAGTTGAGGCCTCAGCTGTACAGGGTCAATACAAGACAGAAAAATGTCAATGGAAATACAAGCTCCATCAAGAAGTCAAAGCAACCAGAAATCACGATCAAACTACAGTGATCAAGATCAAAGGTCAGCAATCAGGATCAAAAATTGTCAATTAGGATCAAAGATGGGTGGATTCATCAAATTTTTGCAATCAGGATCAAAACTCAGTGACCAGAAACAAAGATCAGGAACAAAGAAGAGTGATCTGGATCAAAGATCACAATGAGGATTAATGACTGGTTATCAGAATCTAGTATTAGCAGTCCTGATCATGATCTAAGTTCAGTGATCAGGAAAAAAAAAAAAAAACACTAATCAGGAATAAATGTCAGCCAATCAAATATGCACAAAAGATCAGTTTTGGATCAAAGACGAGGATCAGGATCACAGTTAAACAAAGGTGATGGTTCAGGATCCCATGAATGTTCATCCAGGGGTTGACTTTGCTTGAGATCCAGATAATGATCCTGACAAAATCTCTTTTCTGACAGGGTTAGACAAAGAAACTGAATTTGGTTTGTGGCTTCACTTAAATTAAGGAGAACGGTGGGGTCTTGTGTAGGTATGTGCGCATTGATTTCGCTTGTAGATGGTAATTTTAATTACAGACTTTCTTGTTTGCTGCTCTTGGCAGGACTCTTGAGCTGTAATTTGTTTGTTAAAGAGCATCTATAAATTCATAGGCAGCTTGAAGGTCTGGGGTGTGTATCATGCTTGACATTTAAATCACTGTTAAAGTCCCACATGACATCCTCTAGTTCCCTTAACCTAAACAGGGGACCTTTGTTAAGGATCCTGTTATGTTTCGGACGCGGTCGGAGCACCGACCCAGCGTTTGAAAGGAGCCAGCATAAAATAAGCAGAGCATGGTTCAAAAGATAACAGAATTTAATAAACATAACAGTGTAGTGATAAACAACCAAAAATGTCCGCGGTCTGGTGAGGTGAAAACACGGCGCGCTCTCAACAGCGCAAACGGTCCGGAGCCACAGCAGTTCGGACCCAGGGACCCCGCCGACACCCCCCAGGTGGCCGCGACAAACCGAGTCTATGAAGAAAGAAAACATGAGGTGAGTCCAACTCCACACAGAGAGACACAACTCAAAGGTGCACACAATCAGCAAACACTTCCTGGCTTACATCTATACATCAGCTTCTTACCCTGCATGCACGGAACAACTCAGTTCAAATCTCCACTGCAGCAGAAGCTGATTAGACAATTAGCATAACGTGACAGCTCACTAACACAAGGTGTGAGGGACACCAAATCCACTGTCATTACTTCACAAAAGTCACCAAAAATCGAATTACCTCAGGAAGTGTGCTGAAGAGCGTGAGACCTCACCCAATCCTCCTTCACAGACTGTGGCGTCAAACCTGGAGCGGTCTCTGCATCCGTGATGGTGAGATTGTTCTCCTGACGTCGATCTCACACGTCTGCTCACAAGGTCGTGTCTCTGGCAATCACTGTGCATTCAAGGTTTAAATGCAGCAATCTCTGATTATGACAAAATACACCACAGCTGTGAGTCCTGATGACCTGCATGTGAAAACAAGCCTCAGGTGTTCAGGGTGAGGTCCTGATGCTCAGCCACTCAGTCCTGAATGCATACCACCTGGTGGGAGAAACAGAAAACAAAAACCAAGCCAGCCAAACACCCCAGCCCACAACAGATCCTTCAGCTCATATGATCATTCTGTGAAAAACTGTCTTTATCCTTGCCCAAAAAAGAAAAAAAAAAATCTGTTTTTTGGTCATGGTTCATCTTTAATTCTCTCTGTTCTGTTCCCCACACGCCCTCTGTGTCACAAGCCTCTGCACAAGCATGCGCCCCCACACCATATTATATTTTTATAATACACTGGCTGTGAGGAACCAAATGAAAATGGAGGATGCACATAATCATTAATGTGAAAGGACACTGTGCTTGTTAAAATTTGTATTAGTCTGTGAAGTCAGCAACACAAATGTTCAAGAAACACTTGTCAGCCTTTTGTTCATGTTCATGCAGCACTATTCAAACACACGACCAAGATGAACTGTCGCACCCACGCTGCTGGCAGTCAAATTCCTCCATCTACTCTTCATTGTCACTCTATAAGCTGCCTAACAATGCACCATGAATGCTCATGTTTTTTTTAACATGGCTAACTACAACCCCTGGCAAAAATTGTGGAATCACCGGCCTCTGAGGATGTTCATTCAGTTGTTTAATTTTGTAGAAAAAAAGCAGATCACAGACATGACACAAAACTAAAGTCATTTCAAATGGCAACTTTCTGGCTTTAAGAAACACTATAAGAAATCAAGAAAAAAAAGATTGTGGCAGTCAGTAATGGTTACTTTTTTAGACCAAGCAGAGGAAAAAAATATGGAATCACTCAATTCTGAGGAAAGAATTATGGAATCACCCTGTAAATTTTCATCCCCAAAACTAACACCTGCATCAAATCAAATCTGCTCGTTAGTCTGCATCTAAAAAGGAGTGATCACACCTTGGAGAGCTGTTGCACCAAGTGGACTGACATGAATCATGGCTCCAACACGAGAGATGTCAATTGAAACAAAGGAGAGGATTATCAAACTCTTAAAAGAGGGTAAATCATCATGCAATGTTGCAAAAGATGTTGGTTGTTCACAGTCAGCTGTGTCTAAACTCTGGACCAAATACAAACAACATGAGAAGGTTGTTAAAGGCAAACATACTGGTAGACCAAAGAAGACATCAAAGCGTCAAGACAGAAAACTTAAAGCAATATGTCTCAAAAATCGAAAAATGCACAACAAAACAAATGAGGAACGAATTGGAGGAAACTGGAGTCAACGTCTGTGACCGAACTGTAAGAAATCGCCTAAAGGAAATGGGATTTACATACAGAAAAGCTAAACAAAAGCCATCATTAACACCTAAACAGAAAAAAACAAGGTTACAATGGGCTAAGGAAAAGCAATCGTGGACTGTGGATGACTGGGTGAAAGTCATATTCAGTGATGAATCTCGAATCTGCATTGGGCAAGGTGATGATGCTGGAACTTTTGTTTGGTGCCGTTCCAATGAGATTTATAAAGATGACTGCCTGAAGAGAACATGTAAATTTCCACAGTCATTGATGATATGGGGCTGCATGGCAGGTAAAGGCACTGGGGAGATGGCTGTCATTACATCATCAATAAATGCACAAGTTTACGTTGATATTTTGGACAATTGAAAGGATGTTTGGGGATGATGAAATCATTTTTCAAGATGATAATGCATCTTGCCATAGAGCAAAAACTGCGAAAACATTCCTTGCAAAAAGACACATAGGGTCAATGTCAACGAGCAGATCTGATTTGATGCAGGTGTTAGTTTTGGGGATGAAAATTTACAGGGTGATTCCATAATTTTTTCCTCAGAATTGAGTGATTCCATATTTTTTTCCTCTGCTTGGTCTAAAAAAGTATAGTGTTTCTTAAAGCCAGAAAGTTGCCATTTGAAATGACTTTAGTTTTGTGTCATGTCTGTGATCTGCTTTTTTTCTACAAAATTAAACAACTGAATGAACATCTTCCGAGGCCGGTGATTCCATAATTTTTGACAGGGGTTGTAACACCCTTATTTCAAATTACGGTGTTCTACTGCGATCATGCATGATCAAAAAAACAGGATAAACAGCTTAATCTGGTTTGCCTCCTAATAGGCTGGCTTACAAAGTGCAGACTTGGCAACCGGCCTGAAAACGAAAGTAAGAAGCTGCACCATTGGCCAGAACCACAACAAATACTGCTTCACCTTTAAAGTTTTACTGATAGAGCATGATCAAGCAAGTTTCAAGCTGTACTCACAATACCCTGTTTAAAGATGTTCGAACATGACTGAAGTTGTTAAGACTAGGATTGAGCCGGATACTCATTTCAGACAAGTATCCGGTACGGATAAAGCATTTTTGCCAAGTACAAGCATGATACAAATAAAACTCATCAGTATCTGTGCTCGTTCTGAAGGAAAATCCTGATTGGCTAACTGACTGTCTTTACACTCTGTGATTGGCCAGTCACAGACACACACAGACATGATCTCTCTCTCTGGGCTTGGCTTGATTGTACCTCATGTGGCTCTCTCAGTACTACTTAGGTTTTCTTCAATTCACCTCTAATTTGGTTTGTATGGTATTTAAAGTTATTTGGTTAACTTGTTTCATAACTTACACGGTGCATTTGACAAGACAGAGCTGAAAACGGCTCGTATTGTGTCGGTCACTGCCTCCACTCCAGTTGTTTTTTTTTTAACCGTTTGTTTGCTCTTAGTTTGGCTGGTAATATCAAGTCAGTTGGAAAACTGCTCATACTGAATGCAGTCCTTCTGAGAAGAATACAGTGAACAAGGCTGACATATTATTTCCCTGTTTGCCGTCACTGGATGTTTGCATGAATCACCAAGTTCAGACAGATCATTAAAAATAAACAGTCTTTGAACAACCTCTCTCTCTCTCCTTCTCACTCAGTCACACACACACATGCACACAGACACACACGCACAGACACCTTAATCAATATTGTTTAACGTTGTGTTGAAAAAAAAATGCCAAGAATGTTAGGTACTAAAAATAAATAAAGAATTGAAAAAAAAAAATCAGTTTGATCATAAAATAATAATAATAAAAAAATAATAATAATAAAGTTGGGTTGAGTATGACAACTCTTGTTCAAGCATACTTAGTTCATAATTTCCTACTACATTGAATGTCAATTTTGAGGCTGGTCTGTTTCTCATTCATACACTTAAGAATATTCATCTTCTAAGTTTATAAAAAAAACTTGTTCTGTAAATAGTTCCTTTACTGTTGTGATCAAAAACATTGAATCTCAATTCTGAGGCTGTTCTGTAAATATTCATTCATACACTTAAGAATATTCATGTTTTGAGTTCATAAAAAAACTTGTTCTGTAAATAGTTCTCTTACTTTTGTGATCAAAATCATTGATTTGAATCTCAAATTTGAGCCTGTTCTATAAATAGTTTTCAAATAAACAATGAATATAGCAACTTCTAATCAATCCATATCAATTTCAGGCTTAAAATAATGTACTGATGTAAGCCATGCCCATTTCTGGCTAAACCACGTCCACTTCCGGTTTAGGCTCCACCCAGTCCCAGTACAGATACACATACAGATAATTTAGATGGTTAAACAGATACAGATACAGATAGTAGTGTCCTCGCTCAGCCCTAGTTAACTATGAACACCCGGGCGTTACCAAGCACGAGTGATGATTTTGCGAATCGGCATGAAATTTTGTACAGTTTGAAAATTTGAGCCCAATTTCACAACTGATGCCAATAATGGCTTTAATACATATAAATACATATACAGTATCATGCTTGTTCAAGACTGAAAAAGATAGATCAAGAAGTTACTATGATGCTTCAAAACAACCTAATTTGCTATTCGGAATTAAATGGGAAAGCACAGCGCTGTATGGCGTAGCCCCATAAGAATAGATTAGTGCATACAATATGTCCTTCCATATGTGAAATTCAAACCAGCCAATGTAACATAAATTAGATCTTATGTACAGTGGGTAAAATAAGTATTCAACACGTCACCGTTTTTCTCAGTAAATATATTTCTCAAGGTCCTACTGACATGAAATTTGCCAGTGACAACCCAAGAAATCAACATATGCAAAGAAAGCAAAACAAATTAGAACAGACATTAATTTATGTGTAATAAAATATAATGACACTGGGAAAAAAAAATAAAAATATTGAACACGCTTACTGAAATTTATTTCATACTTCATACAAAATGCATTGCTTCAAGATGCCTCCTGTATGGAGAAACTAGTCTCATGCATTGCTCAGGTATGATTTTGGCCCATTCGTCCACACAAACAGTCTTCAAAACTTGATGGTTCTGTGGACCTCTTCTCTGAGGTTCATAGAAGTTCTTTCCATTGATTTTCTGTTGGATCCAAATCAGGTGATTGGCTGGGCCATTCTAGCAGCTTTATTTTCATTATCTGAAACCAATTGATGGTTTCCTTGGCTGTGTGTTTGGGATCACTGTTTTGGTGAAATGCTTAACCTCGTTTTATCTTCATCATCCTGGTAGCTTTTCATCAAGAATGTCTCAGTACATTTTTCCATTCAACCTTCCTTCAATTATATGAAGTTGGCCAATGCTGGATGCTGAAAAACGCCCCACACCATGATGTCCCCACCTCCACATTTTACTGTTGCTTTGGTCATTTTTGGCTGATGCGCAGTGCCATTTATGGTGTGCATTATGGCATCCAAAGAGTTAAATTTGGTCTCATCTGTCCAGAATATATTCTCCCAGTATTTCACAGGCTTGTCTAAATGTTGTAGGCAAACTTTAAACAAGCTTCAACATGCTTTTTTTCACCAATGGAGTCTTGGTGGTGAGTGTGAGCATACAGGTTCAGTTTTCTTTGAAACAATTGTCCACTTGCTCTCCAAAAGTGGTCCTTGGCTCTTGGACAACTCTTCTGATGATTCTTTTCACTCCTCTGTCAGAAACCTTGAGAGGAGCACCTGGTTGTGGCCGATTTAGGGTGAAATGATGTTCTTTCCACTTCCAGATTATGGCCGCACAGTGCTCACTGGAACATTCATAAGTTGAGGAATCCTTTTGCAACCCTTTTTGAAACAGTAAGGTTGCAAAGATCGTGAGAGAGTTCTTTTACCCATCATGAGATGTTTCTTGTGTGACACCTTGGTTATGAAACAGCTTTTCGTAGGTCATCAGTTGGGACTTAATCAGCTGAAATTAAATAGCACTGACAAGAGCAGGATTGATTTCTAATTACTGGTGTCTTGCTTGCCATATCTTTTTGCACCTCCCTTTCTTCATGTGTTCAATACTTTTTCCTTTGTCATTTCACATTAGGCCCCATTAAAAAAACAAACAAACAAAAAAACAAAAAAAACATTCATTTATCATCGATGACATTAGATAAAAGTGATGAGGGTGGGCCCCTTAGAAACAGGTACATACAACATAATTTTATACCTGAAAATAGCAAATACAGCACCTGCATCTCAAGTGAGAAAGTGAAAATATCAGTTGTTTAAAATAAATCTTGTTTCCATGTTGAATACACTTAGTGTACTGCATGTTAAACCTCTGGGGCCGACGCCATTGTATACGACGGCTAAGACCAAGCTTTACTAAATTATAAATAACTTTTGAATGATATGAGATAGTTAAAGTAGACCTGCATTGAAATAAATGCAGTCAGATCTTTGGACCAAAAAATGACTTATATTTACACATAAGATCCTTCTGAATGTAGTAAAGTAAATCTGCAAGCCCAGATCTGTCATTCAACGGAGAAATCTTCGTTTAAAAATGACAAATTTACAGCTAAAATTTAGCCCTCCGCAAAACTGTCATCACATCCGGGACGTTGCCGAGATGTCAGGGAAAAGACCCTATCCCAGCATGCATTGCGCGTGCCAACTGTAATTTGTGGATTTACGTCAGTTTGCATCTGCACATTTTTCTTGTCTTATACAGAAGGATCTACTTTTTAAAAACTTCATATTGTCTTGCGGTATGCTTGGTGAGTATGCATTTCTTTTATTTGTGCTTGAAAATTATTTTGGGGGACTTTTTTATATGCCCGTTTGATTGAGTGGTGTCGCATTGAAAATCTACTGTCTTTCGCCTCCGGTGTTACCGTCGCGGGGTACGGAGGCGGGACCCGCAAAGAATTTAAGTCATTAAAAAGATATAAACCTCTCTCAGCGACCATGGATTTCTGCGGCTCCTATTACCGAGACGTGCGGCGCTGCGGAAAGTCTGTCCTTGCAGCAACAGGTGTCACCGGCCGCTTTCACATCAAAACAGCGAGCGTAGTCTCTCGACTTTTACCAAGTTGGTTGCACCTCCATTCAGTAGACAGGGACGTGGTGCTGGCTGCACAGCAGACACGGGGGCAATGTGAGTGGCCCTCTTCGGTGTTTACCGAGCCTGCAGACTCAGTAAGCGCAGCGGAGGCAGAGAGCGAGGCGTCGCGGAAGAATGTCGTCCGCTGTCAATGTCGCCGCTGATCTGAGCATGCAGAGCTGTATCTCACATTCATTGCAGCTTACTTTTGGATGCTGAAACCAGGATGTGTATAACAGTAACATTACTAACAGATAAAATCAATTTCAATGCGGGATCGGACTGAAGGCGTGAGTGCTCCGTCTTCTGCCGGACGTCACTGCAATGACCCAGATGTACAAACGTTTTCGCTGATGGCCAAATTTTAGCTGCAAATTTGTCATTTTTAAATGAAGATTTCTCCGCTGAATTACAAATTTGGGCTTGCAGATTTACTTTACTGCATTCGTAAGGGTCTTATAAATACATATCAGCTATTTCTTTCTGAGATCTAGCCACATTTATTTCAATGCAGGTCTACTTTAACTCCGCGGACTTTCGAGCCAGCCATCAGCTATCTTTGTACTCCTCATAGAAGCTGTGTGATGACGTGCGCAATGCGAGTGTCCAATCGGAATTGGTTCACCGTCACATGGTTTTCCAAAATCCAATCGTAGGGCAGATTTACCTCACGTGAAAAGCCAAAGATTGTTTTCAGGAGTGATATGTTACTAGTTGGCCCGTTTGAATAGCCCCCTGGGTGCTCCAGTGAGTACATACTATTAGTACATACTCAGTGCGCCCTATGCCATTACGCACAGCGATCAGTGAAAGCAGGAGCACACAGAGAGCCTCTGATGACAATCTCACATGCTCAAACAAAGAGGGTGTAACTATCAGGATTGCTCCACTAGTTTGCATGTGAATGTTACTGGATAACTCTGTTGCTTTCTCTGCGTAAAGCACTGTTTACCATTTCAATGGACAACAAAACGCATAGACCATTTTGTATATATTGTTCAAAATGTGCATTTGTGTTTATTGTTTGAACCTTTTTGTTGTTCAGTCTTTCACACAAGACCTCAAATTACCTGTATAAAGTGTCAAAACAGTTGTTTATTATAGTTTGCTGTGTGTTTTGAATAAATGTGTGTGGAAAATTATTTTTCGCTTTATTTTTTCCTTGCCTATTTTTGATTGTAAACCTTTATTACACTTATAAAACACAACAAAAACATATATATTCTGAAAGCACAGGTTGTCCTGAAAAAAAGACACATAAAACCTGATTGTGGGATGCAGGGAGAGCTGTTAAGAGCAATAACATATCAATTATGCCAGGCCAGTGAACTGTCCAAAAAATGCCCTCGGACCCCAGAGGGTTAATAGTGTGATAAAAATGCATACTGTGTGTGAGTAAGACGGATCAATTGACTGTGTGGTTGTCAGTGACAACAAACGGCAAATTCTGGGCCTGGCTCAGTAAACTTCGGCCATCTTTGGCCAAAGCACACTTGGCATTTTGCATCAGCCATACTGCCGTAAATGAAATTGCCCCCCCCCCCCAAAAAAAGATGCGAGCCAATTTTGGCATGCGGGTGGGTATGACAACCACATACTTTTATGGGGCCTTATTATACACTAACTTCATTTCTGTGCTTATTTGTTTTGGTTTCTTTATATGTGTGTATTACCTGGGTAGTTAGTGACATCTTTTGAAAATTTCATGTCAGTAGCACCTTTAGAATTATATTTACTGAGCAAAATGGTAATGTGTTAAATATTTATTTTACCCACTGTAAGCATGATATGCATGCATATCCTTAAAAAAATGATTGTCCAAAATGTCAGTGTTGTTGAAAACCACCTAATTCTACCTTGACAAATGTTATTTTCCATCTACAGTATATTATAATAGCCAAGTGGCCTCTGTGTGTGTACGTGCATGCATGCGTGCATGCGTGCGTGTGGCTTTGATTGCGCAAAAACTGGGGATAGCTGACATTTACCATTTGGTATGCTTATGTGTTTGGATCAACGATGAAGGCTGGGAAAATGGAAAGTTGATAGGACAAATATTTTTGGTTTTTGGAGAAATTAGCAGTTTTAGCTAACCAATAAACAATGGGCGCTGTGCTGCAATGCACCATGGGAGTTTGGGGTTTTAAATGTTATTGTGGTTCATGTTAGTTTAACTGCAGTATAGAAGGGTGTGTGTGTGTGTGTGTGTGTGTGTGTGTGTGTGTGTGTGTATATATATATATATAAATTACTATTAATTAGTGTATAATATTAATGCACAAATTCAACATGCTTTATGTAAAACACTGCAACTGTTAAGAACTACAGTATTAGAGGGTGTATAACATATACACCCTCAGGGTTTAACATATTCCTAAATTTTCAATCAGCCCTAAATAAAAAATAGCTTGTTTTTATGTGCAATGTTGATTCTATTTTTATACCAGTCATGGGGGTCCTGGAGCTTATTCCAGCATTCATAGGGATTCTCAGAAATCCAACAAGACCAAGCATTCATGATAAGCACACTCTTAAGGCTATGAAATTGGGCTATTAGTAAAAAATGTAGAAAAGGGGGTGTTCACAATAATAGCAGTAACTGCTTTTTTAGCAATCCTGTGAATCACTAAACTATACTCAACATAGATATAAACGCAACACTTTTGGTTTTGCTCCCATTTTGTATGAGATGAACTCAAAGATCTAAAACTTTTTCCACATACACAATATCACCATTTCCCTCACATATTGTTCACAAACCAGTCTAAATCTGTGACAGTGAGCACTTCTCCTTTGCTGAGATAATCCATCCCACCTCACAGGTGTGCCATACCAAGATGCTGCTTAGACACCATGATTAGTGCACAGGTGTGCCTTAGACTGCCCACAATAAAAGGCCACTCTGAAAGCATTACCATTTCGCTGAGATGATTTCTTTTTTTAAGATTAGGCTTAAAACTTTCCTTTTTGCTAAAGCTTATAGTTAGGGCTGGATCAGGTGACCCTGAACCATCCCTTAGTTATGCTGCTATAGACGTAGACTGCTGGGGGGTTCCCATGATGCACTGTTTCTTTCTCTTTTTGCTCTGTATGCACCACTCTGCATTTAATCATTAGTGATCGATCTCTGCTCCCCTCCACAGCATGTCTTTTTCCCGGTTCTCTTCCTCAGCCCCAACCAGTCCCAGCAGAAGACTGCCCCTCCCTGAGCCTGGTTCTGCTGGAGGTTTCTTCCTGTTAAAAGGGAGTTTTTCCTTCCCACTGTAGCCAAGTGCTTGCTCACAGGGGGTCGTTTGACCGTTGGGGTTTTACATAATTATTGTATGGCCTTGCCTTACAATATAAAGCGCCTTGGGGCAACTGTTTGTTGTGATTTGGCGCTATATAAAAAAAAATTGATTGATTGATTGATTGATTTCTTTTCCTAAATTTCTTTTTCTCAGTTGGTGAGCTGCAGAAAGGAATCCTAGAGAGAGAAAATGAGGCATCAGCTCATTCTGTGAGACTCTGCCTTCAGTGCTCCACAGAACAGAAAAAAGTTATTTAAAATAATACCTAGATTATACAGATCACTGTAGCACTCTGATATTAGCAACACTGGCACTCAGGAAAGTGTGGAGGTCTGTGTCACAGTTAAGAGGTTTTTTTTTAAACTCTGGAGACTGTTTATGGCAGCATGGTGGCTTAGTGGTTAGCACTGTTGCCTCACAGCTAGAAGGTCATGGGATCAATTGCCACCTGCGGCCTTTCTTTGTGGTGTTTGCATGTTCTCCCCGTGTTTGCGTGGGTTCCCCAGCTTCCTCCCACATCCAAAGACATGCAGGTTGGGTGGACTGGAAAATTTAAATTGTGCTTGCTGGTGTGAATATGTTTGTTTTTCCATATGTGGCGATGCGACAGATTGGCGTCCTGTCCAGGGTGTACCCCGCCTCACGCCTTATGACTGCTGAGATAGGCTCCAGCCCCCTGTGACCCTTAATTGGAGTAAGCATTTGAAGATGAGTTCGTATGAGAGACTATTTACAGGTTGTTATTAAACTACAGGTAGGAAAAAAATCGATAGTCATCACAATATTTGTTTTGATGACATAATTGTTTTTTTAAAGTCCAGAATAACTATTTGAATGATGAGTGCAGCCTTTGCAGTGGCAAGGATCTACTGATCTGTGTGTGAATGCCGTGCTGCACTCTCACAGATGTCTAACTCCGCTTATGTCCAAAATGATGACACATTGCGCAAAAAGTGCTCAATTGGTATTATCCTGCTATTATGTGAATAGAGGCTGTGGAAATTCTCCCGACTATACCCAGGAAAGAATAGCTCTGTAAATAATAATAGAATAAAATAAAATAAGTAATGAAATAATATTTATAAATGAATAAAAATTAATAGTAAATAATAATAACAAAGCTTAGCAGTCAAGCTGAAGTAGATTCATGATTTATGAGCTGATTAATGGTTTGAGAAGAGATGGAATATCTCAAGACCAAATGCTGAAATGTACAGCTTTGCGCACACACACAAGCACACACACACACAGGAATGATGTGTCACTTCTCATTGCTTTATTTCAGTGTAGGTAAAGAATTCACTCACAGAATGTAAATGCTTGCCAATATATTTTCCTTAAAATTAATATTATGATATGGTCATTAAATCATTGATCAAGTGTCTGAAATGACAGATGATTTGATCAGAAAATGTAATAAAGTCAGTGTGTGTGTGTGAAAGGATGAAGTGTAGTTGTGAATGTATGAGAGCAAGAAGTGCAACTTTGTGTGACTGTTGGTTAAATAAACACCCAGCTGAAACTAAATTACAGTTTTCGCCAACTGCTTTTATATATATATATATATATATATATATATATATATATATATATATATATATATATATATATATATATATATATTAGGGTGGTTCAAAAAAATAAAAGTTGGAAATTCATTACTCTCACTGTTGTGTGGGCCGCTGAAGAGGAGGTACTGCTGGCCCACCACCACCAGATGGCGCCCTGCTTGAAGTGCGGGCTTCAAGCACGAGAGGGCGTCATAGCAACCGGGAGTGACAGCTGTTACTCGTCATCAGCATCAGCTGTCACTCATCCACATCATCACCACCACCTTAAAGGCCGGACTGCAACTCCACCTCCCCGCCGAGAAATCAACTACCAATCAGGTCATTCTCTGCTAAACCTTAATTCAAGTATTAGTCTGATCTCTTTTTGCAGCCGTTTTCCTGGGACGGATACCCTGTCTGCGGAGTTGGCGTTTGGTGTGGACTGCGACGGCTTCGCCTCACACCCCACCCAGATATGTGGTTATCTCAGGAGCTGCACGAGTGTGTGATTGGAGGTGGAGGTTCTCCCTCCTTACTGAATACAGACTGTGGGATTACTGAGTGTGCGACCTCACACTCATCAGGACTGTCTCTTTTCTCTGCCAGCAGTACCGGGTCTGACTGCTGAAGACAGCGGCCACCTGGGGCGCAGGGCTTGGCGGCTCCGGTGTTCTTCAGCTCCGTTGGCAGTGGAAGCTGTGTGTGATCGGCTCTTCTCTCACCAGGCATCTTCTATCGTCGAGCCTGCCCACACGTCACCTGGTGTATGATTGACAGTCACTATATTGTTATTGTCTGTACGTCGTTGTGTGATTCACAACATTAAATTGTTACTTTTGGCTTATCCATTGTCCGTTCATTTACGCCCCCTGTTGTGGGTCCGTGTCACAACACTTTCACAACAGGATTTCTCGGCCAGCGTCATGGATCCTGAGGGGCGTCAACCATCGCTTGAACAGCCAATGGAAGAGCGAGGTGCACAGGCGCCAGCAGGAGGCGTGTTGGGTGAGCTGCAGCACATCTTAACCGCCTTTACCGCTCGGTTGGACTTAGTTACCGAGCAGAGCAGTGTTCTCAATCGTAGGATGGAGGCTCTCACCGCCCAGGTGGAAGCGCATGCTCAGGGCGCTGCTGCAGCACCGCCTCCTGCTGACCGTGTGCCAGAAACAGACATTCCGCTGGTCGTTCAACGAACTCCCCCACCTTCCCCTGAAGCATACATAAGCCCTCCGGAGCCGTACGGAGGCTGTGTGGAGACGTGCGTGGACTTCTTGATGCAGTGCTCGCTCGTCTTTTCACAGCGTCCCGTCATGTATGCAGCAGACGCTAGCCGGGTGGCTTATGTGATCAATTTGCTTCGAGGAGAGGCACGCGCCTGGGCTACGGCGCTTTGGGAGCAGAATTCACGGCTCCTAACGGTTTACACTGAGTTTGTGAGGGAGTTCCGACAGGTGTTCGACCACCCTCATTGAGGCAAGACCGCTTCAAGTGTGCTGCTGTCGATACGGCAGGGGCGTCAGAGCGCAGCGAAGTATGCAGTCGACTTCCGCATCGTGGCAGCGCGAGCTGGCTGGAATGCTGTTGCGCTCCGCGCCGCCTTTGAAAACGGACTGTCTCTGGTCCTTAAGGAGCACCTGGTGGCGAAGGACGAGCCGCGGGATTTAGATGGGCTTATCGACCTGGTTATACGGTTAGACAACCGATTAACAGAACACCGACGGGAGCGAGACGAAGGGCATGGTCAGGCACAAGCCGTCCCTCTTCCTCCTGGGTCCGAAAGGAAGCCGACTTCACCACGCTCCGCTGCCAGGGCTCTCCATGTGACGTCAGCTCCCCCTGCTGACGTTGTTAGGGAAACGAGCAGGGCCAAAATCGATCAGATCAGAGACAAAGGAGGCTGATCCGTGGAGAGTGTTTTCTCTGCAGCTCTACCTAGCACACACAGAGAATGCCCCAAACGGTCAAAACAGCAGCACTCGTCCTTAGAGACTGGGCTAAGGGTGGGTCATAACATGCACACGGGGGAACCCCGAAAATCAGCACGAATCCCAGTCACAATCCTTTGTGAGGATTTAACCCTTCACGCCCCAGCACTTATAGACACGGGGTCAGAAGGGAATCTGCTGGACAGCAGATGGGCAAAGGAAGTAGGGCTCCCTCTGGTGGCTCTGCCTTCCCCTGTGAAGGTACGAGCACTAGATGGCACTCTTCTTCCATTAATCACACACCAGACACAGCCAGTGACTTTGCTGGTGTCTGGGAATCACAGGGAGGAGATAGTGTTTTTTGTAACACCTTCTACCTCCCGAGTGATTTCGGGTTTTCCATGGGTATTGAAACACAATCCCCGGATTGATTGGCCGTCTGGGGTTGTGACGCAGTGGAGCAAAACCTGCCACTGGGAGTGTTTAGGATCCTCGGTTCCACCCGGTGAGATAGCTAAGGAGGAGGTCAAAGTCCCGCCCAATCTGACGGCGGTGCCATGTGAGTACCACAATCTTGCTGACGTCTTCAGCAAAGATCTGGCACTCGCCCTTCCCCCACACCGACCGTACGATTGTGCCATCGATTTGATTCCGGGCGCTGAGTACCCGTCCAGCAGGCTGTACAACCTCTCACGTCCGGAACGCGAATCAATGGAGACCTACATCCGGGACTCGTTAGCTGCTGGGTTGATCCGGAACTCCACCTCCTCGATGGGTGCTGGTTTCTTTTTTGTGGGTAAAAAGGACGGCGGACTCCGTCCATGCATCGATTACAGAGGGCTGAACGAGATCACGGTTCGCAACCGATACCCGTTACCTCTGTTGGATTCGGTGTTCACGCCCCTGCATGGAGCCCAAATATTCACCAAACTCGATCTTAGGAATGCGCACCACCTGGTTCGGATCCGGAAGGGAGACGAGTAGAAGACGGCATTTAACACCTCCTTAGGTCACTTTGAGTACCTGGTCATGCCGTTCGGCCTCACAAACGCCCCTGCGACGTTCCAAGCTTTGGTTAATGACGTCTTGCGGGACTTCCTGCACTGGTTTGTCTTCGTGTATCTAGACAACATCCTCATCTTTTCTCCGGACCCTGAGACTCATGTCAAGCATGTACGTCAGGTCCTACAGCGGTTGTTGGAGAACCGGCTGTTTGTGAAGGGCGAGAAGTGCGAGTTCCACCACACTTCTTTGTCCTTCCTGGGGTTCATAATCTCCTCCAACTCCGTCGCCCCTGATCCGGCCAAGGTTGCGGCGGTGAGAGATTGGCCCCACCCAACAAGCCGTAGGAAACTGCAACAGTTCCTCGGCTTTGCAAATTTCTACCGGAGGTTCATCAAGGGCTACAGTCAGGTAGTTAGCCCCCTGACAGCCCTGACCTCCACAAAAGTCCCCTTCACCTGGTCGGATCGGTGCGAAGCCGCGTTTAGGGAGTTGAAACGCCGGTTCTCGACTGCACCGGTTCTGGTGCAGCCCGATCCCAAGCGCCAGTTCGTAGTTGAAGTGGACGCCTCTGACTCGGGGATAGGAGCCGTGCTATCCCAGAGCGGGGAGTCCGACAAGGTTCTCCATCCTTGTGCCTACTTTTCCTGCAGGTTGACCCCAGCTGAACTGAACTATGATGTCGGCAATCGGGAACTTCTTGCGGTGAAGGAGGCTCTTGAGGAGTGGAGACACCTGTTGGAGGGAGCATCGGTACCATTTACGGTTTTCATGGACCATCGGAACCTGGAGTACATCCGGACCGCGAAGCGTCTGAACCCCAGGCAAGCCCGCTGGTCGCTGTTCTTTGGGCGTTTTGACTTCCGGATCACCTACCGCCCCGGGACAAAGAACCAACGATCTGACGCCCTGTCCCGGGTGCATGAAGAGGAGGTCAAGACCGAGCTGTCAGACCCCCCTGAAATCATCATCCCCGAGTCCACTGTCGTGGCCACCCTTACCTGGGACATGGAGAAGACCATCCGGGAGGCCCTGACACGGAACCCAGACCCGGGGACCGGCCCGAAGAACAAGATGTACATCCCACCAGAGGCCAGAGCTGCGGTTTTGGACTTCTGCCATGGGTCCAAACTCTCCTGTCATCCCGGAGTGCGCAGGACCATGGCAGTAGTCCAGCAGCACTTCTGGTGGGTGTCTATGGAAGCCGATGTCTGGGACTACGTCCAGGCCTGCACCACCTGTGCCAGGGGCAAGGCGGACCACAAGAGGACCTCAGGACTCCTCTGACCCCTACCGGTGCCTCATCGCCCCTGGTCCCACATCGGCGTGGACTTTGTCACGGGCCTCCCACCGTCCCAGGGCCACACCACCATCTTGACGATAGTGGACCGGTTCTCCAAGGCGGCCCACTTCATGGCTCTCCCGAAGTTCCCTACGGCCCATGAGACAGCAGACCTCCTGGTCCACCATGTCGTGCGTCTGCATGGGATACCAGCGGACATCATCTCAGACCGTGGCCCTCAGTTCTCCTCTCAGGTCTGGAGGAGTTTTTGCAAGGAACTGGGGGCCACCGTGAGTCTCTCGTCCGGGTATCACCCCCAGACGAGCGGGCCAACCAGGAGTTGGAGCAGGCCCTCCGTTGCGTTACCTCCATGCACCCGACGGCCTGGAGCACCCATTTGGCCTGGATCGAGTACGCCCACAACAGTGTTGTCTGCCACCGGCCTCTCCCCATTCGAGGTGTGTTTGGGGTACCAGCCCCCATTGTTCCCGCTTGTGGAGGGTGAGGTCAGTGTGCCCTCGGTCCAGGCCCACCTCAGGAGGTGCCGCCGGGTGTGGCGGACCGCCCGTTCTGCCCTGTTGAAGGCCCGGACGAGGGCCAAGGCCCATGCAGACCGCCGGCGTTCCCCGGCCCCTGCATACCAGCCTGGGCAGGAGGTATGGTTGTCGACAAAGGACATCCCACTTCAAGTGGAATCACAGAAATTGAAGGACAGATATATCGGACCCTTTCCCATCACCAAGGTCCTCAGCCCGGCCGCAGTGAAGCTACGGCTGCCAGCTTCACTGCGGAACCATCCTGTTTTTCACGTGTTCACCTGTTTTCCTGTTTTTTACCACACCTCACCCCTCTGTACCCCCAGACCGGCGCCACCTCCTGCCCGGATCATCGACGGGGAGCTTGGACCGTGCGCCGGCTCCTGGACGTCCGTCAGAAGGGCCGGGGGTTCCAGTATTTGGTGGACTGGGAGGGGTATGGACCCGAAGAATGCTCCTGGGTGAAGAGGAGCTTCATCCTGGACCCGGCCCTCCTGGCCGACTTCTACCGCCGGCACCCGGACAAGCCTGGTCGGGCCCCAGTAGGCGCCCGTTGAGAGGGGGTCCTGTTGTGTGGGCCGCTGAAGAGGAGGTACTGCTGGCCCACCACCACCAGATGGCGCCCTGCTTGAAGTGCGGGCTTCAAGCACGAGAGGGCGTCATAGCAACCGGGAGTGACAGCTGTTACTTGTCATCAGCATTAGCTGTCACTCATCCACATCATCACCACCACCTTAAAGGCCGGACTGCAACTCCACCTCCCCGCCGAGAAATCAACTACTTAATTCAAGTATTAGTCTGATCTCTTTTTGCAGCCGTTTTCCTGGAACGGATACCCTGTCTGCGGAGTTGGCGTTTGGTGTGGACTGCGACGGCTTCGCCTCACATCCCACCCAGATAAGTGGTTATCTCAGGAGCTGCACGAGTGTGTGATTGGAGGTGGAGGTTCTCCCTCCTTTACTGAATACAGACTGTGGGATTACTGAGTGTGCGACCTCACACTCATCAGGACTGTCTCTGTTCTCTGCCAGCAGTACCGGGTCTGACTGCTGAAGACAGCGGCCATCTGGGGCGCAGGGCTTGGCGGCTCCAGTGTTCTTCAGCTCCGTTGGCAGTGGAAGCTGTGTGGGATCGGCTCTTCTCTCGCCAGGCGTCTTCTATCATTGAGCCTGCCCACACGTCACCTGGTGTATGATTGACAGTCACTATATTGTTATTGTCTGTACGTCGTTGTGTGATTCACAACATTAAATTGTTACTTTTGGCTTATCCATTGTCCGTTCATTTACGTCCCCTGTTGTGGGTCCGTGTCACGACACTTTCACAACACTCACTCCTTCATTTTATGATGCTTTGGGAAAAAAGAAAGCCTGCCAAATATTTTTGTCATACATTAATATTTAGAGGTAGCACATCATAGCTGAAGGTTGTAAATATATCAATTATCGCTGCCCGAGTGCCCGTGCAATAGGTTATCCATTATCCAGTATCTAATCACATCACTTATAAAGAGGATAGAAGTTAACCACCTGAGT